>NW_015176473.1:459526-467686 GCF_001447785.1 Gekko japonicus
CCCCGGTTACCCTTAAGACTCCGGACTTCATGTTCTGTGCAAAGCACGTCCCGTCAAAAACCACCAGGCAAACAAACAGCCCCCAAAGTCCAGCAATGCCCCCATTTTGTACCTCCAAGGCGGGTCATTCGCCCTCCTCTGAAACAACACCTTTCCTTCACTCCTGTAAGTGTCTGGCATTTTTTGGTGGCCACTTCAAACAGCCCTTTAAAAACATTTCCTTTAGGAAAGCCGTCAGATGGGAAATACAAGAAAGGCGGGGGGGGGGGGAAATGGAGGATGGGCCGCAGGGCAAAGGACCCTCGCTTGGATAAATGATTAGGGACTGTGGTCTATACTGCTGTCACGTGTATAGCTGATTCACAGAATCACAGAGTTGGAAGCGACCTCCAGGGTCATCTAGTCCAACCCCCTGCACAATGCTGGAAATTCACAAATACCTCCCTCCCACACCCCAAATGTTCCCTGTCCCACGTTCAGAAGACGTCTCTGTCCCTGTCCCACCAAAAAAAAATAAAATCGTAATCTTGGAAAAAACTGGAATTAATTGTCTGGCCTTCCTTTGCTGCTTGGTCTTCAGAATCAACTTAGCAGAAACCGAATTTTCTTTTCATTGGGCAATGTCCCTGAGGAAATGAACATTTAAGAAAGAAGAAGAGAAGAGATGAGATTGGATTTATACCCCGCCCTTCACTACCCAGAGGAGTCTCAGAGCGGCTTACAAACTCCTTTCCCTTCCCCTCCCCACAACAGACACCCTGTGAGGCAGGTGGGGCTGAGAGAGCTCTGAGAGAAACTGCTCTTTTTCAAGAACAGCTCTTGTCAGAGCTACACCTTGCCCAAGGTCATCCAGCAGGTGCAAGTGGAGGAGTGGGGAATCAAATCCGGTTCTCCCAGAGTAGAGTCCGCGCACTTAACCACTACACCAAACTGGCTCTATCCTAACTATCCTAATGCTGAAGAGACCCCAACATCACTGCACCATTTAACTGAATCCTGGTTTTGCCCCATAGGACATAAACATCATTTAAACCAAATCAGAAGAAAAGTAACTTTTACTTTAGTGATACTTCTCATTTAGCTGACAGGCTCTGAGCAGTGCCATACGACCTACAACAACAACAAAAAGCAATTTAAATCACCAACCAGTTACTGTGCTTTGAGTTCCTTTTCATTAAGTTACGTGAGCAAAGAAAATTGGCTACAGCCAATGAAGGAATGTAACAGCTTCTTAGAGGAAGGAAAACAGAGAAGAAGAAGAGATTGGATTTATACCCTGCTGCCCTTCACTACCCAAAGGAGTCTCAGAGTGGCTGACAAACTCCTTTCCCTTCCCCTCCCCACAACAGACACCCTGTGAGGTGGGTGGGGCTGAGAGAGCTCTTGACAGAAACTGCCCTTGAGAGAACAGCTTGCCCAAGGTCATTTAGCCAGGTGCACGTGGAAGAGTGGGGAATCAAACCCGGTTCTCGCAGATTAGAGTCCGCGCACTTAACCACTACACCAAACTGGCTCTCCACACCAAATTGGCTCTCCAGAGAGGCTAAACCAGGGGTGTTGAACTCATTTGTTATGAGGGCCGGATCTGACATAAATGAGACCTTGTTGGGCCAGGCCATGCATGTCGTATAATGTAATGCCAGGGAGATATAGACTTTATAAAGGACACAGACACAAAGGGATTTTTTTAACTTAAAATAAAAACATGCTTAAAACATGAGCACTCTTGCAATATTTTGTTTATTTAACAGTGACACCTCTTGCTCTAAATTATTGCATCAAAATGTCTGTGCTGTTGCAATCTTGAGAGTGCTGTTCAGGTATGTATCAGTAAGCTACAAACCTACGATGATGCAGCAGAAGCAGAACTGGAAGAAGAAGCAGAAGGCAACCAGTTCCACTGTGGGCCTGATGGAAGCCCTCTGGGGAGGCCTGATCCGGCCCCCAGGCCGCATGTTTGACACCCCTGGGCTAAACATTTGGGGAACCTAGAAGCCGCCAAATACGCTGGGGTTGCCAGCTTCAGTTTGGGCAATTCCTGGAGATTTGGGAGTGGAGCCTGGAGAGGATGGGGTTTGGGAATGGAAGGGACCCTTGCAAGGTATAATGCCATGGAGTCCACCCTCCAGAGCCCCTAGGCAGGATTTTGTGATTTGTGGGGCAATTTCTTTTTTCTGGTGGGGCTGAAGTTCTCAGTGCAGAAAGAAAAGCCTTTTAGCCAAAAGAAAGCTGTTCCCAGGATACATCTCTAAACGGCAAGCTGTCAACCACTTTAGATGACAGTTCTCAGCTGCTGCACGTTAATCACTTCTGCCAGCCTAAGCAACAATTCTGAGAATAAGCCAGCAGGTGGAGGTGATGACCTATAGTCAAGACAGCTAACACTTCAGTAGAAAAGCTCTTTTAGGGGAGACCAGTTTCTTGGCAACGAGTTAGAAGGGACCCTAGAGGTCACCTACTCCAACCCCCTTGCTCAGTGTGGGAACTAGTCAGTTACAGCACCCCACTCTGCTTCAAGGAGCACACTCCTTTTAAAAGATGTTTAAAAATGATTGGAAAAAAAGCATTTACAGGCAGAAGAAGAAGAGAAGAGGAGGCTGGATTTATACCCTGCTGCCCTTCGCTACCCAAGGGAGTCTTAGAGCAGCTTACAAACTCCTTCCCCTCCCCACAACAGGCAACCTGTGAGGCGGGTGGGGCTGAGTGAGCTCTGACAGAAACTGCCCTTTTTCAAGAACAGCTCTTATCAAAACTATGGCTTGCCCAAGGTCATCCAGCAGGTGCAAGTGGAGGAGGAGTGTGGAATCAAACCCAGTTCTCCCAGATTAGAGTCTGTGTGCTTAACCACGACACATTCTTGTGGGGCTGTGCCTTTAAGAAAGGGGACCGAGCCCCCAAAAGTGATCTCCAAACTACAGAGATCAGTTCTCCTGGATAAAATGACTACAGTAGTAGTCATTTTATCCAGGAGAACTGATCTCTGTAGTTTGGAGATCACTTGTAATTCTAGGAGGTCTCCAGGCTCTATCCTCTATTAGGCCTTGACTTTTAAAACACTGATGCAAAACTGTTTGGTAGTTAGGAATCGGTATGTATTGAATGTCATTGCTTATTGAATGTAATGAATATTTATACCTGACTAGGATGAAATAACGATACACTATGCACTTTACTAAGGAGCTTAGTAAAGGACGAAAACGGTAGAGACCTAACAGAAGCAGAAGAGATCAGGAAAAGATGGCAAAAATACACAGAAGAACTATACCAGAAAGACCTCGATGTCCTTGACAACCACGACGGTATAATCACTGACCTCGAGCCAGACATCCTGGAATGTGAAGTTAAATGGGCCTTAGAAAACATTACTAACAACAAAGCTAGTGGAGGTGATGGTATTCCAGCTGAGCTATTCAAAGTCTTAAAAGATGATGCTGTTAAAGTGCTGCACTCAATTTGCCAGCAAATTTGGAAAACGCAACAGTGGCCACAGGATTGGAAAAGGTCAGTATACATTCCAATCCCAAAGAAGGGCAATGCCAAGGAATGTTCAAACTATCGCACAATTGCACTCATATCACATGCTAGCAAGGTCATGCTCAAGATCTTACAAGCTAGGCTTCAACAGTACATGGATAGAGAACTGCCAGAAGTACAAGCTGGGTTTCGAAGAGGTAGAGGAACTAGAGATCAAATTGCCAACATTCGCTGGATTATGGAGAAAGCAAGAGAATACCAGAAAAAACATCTACTTCTGCTTCATTGACTATGCTAAAGCCTTTGACTGTGTGGATCACAACAAACTATGGCAGGTCCTTAAAGAGATGGGAGTACCAGACCACCTCACATGTCTCTTGAGAAACCTGTATAAGGGTCAAGAAGCAACAGTTAGAACCGGATATGGAACAACTGATTGGTTCAGCATAGGAAAAGGAGTACGACAAGGATGTATATTGTCACCTTGCTTATTTAATATATATGCAGAGTACATCATGCGAAATGCTGGCCTGGATGAATCACAAGCGGGAATTAAGATTGCTGGGGAAAAGATCAACAACCTCAGATATGCAGACGATACCACTCTAATGGCAGAAAGTGAAGAGGACCTAAAGAGCCTCTTGCTCAGGGTAAAAGAGGAGAGCGCAAAAGTGGGCTTGAAGCTCAACATCAAAAAAACTAAGATCATGGCATCCGGCCCCATCACTCCTTGGCAAATAGAAGGGGAAGTCGTGGAAGTAGTGACAGACTTCACGTTCCTGGGATCCCAGATCACCGCAGACTGTGACTGCAGCCATGAAATTAAAAGACGCCTGCTACTTGGGAGGAAAGCGATGGCGAACCTAAACAGCATGATAAAAAGTAGAGACATCACCCTGCCAACAAAAGTCCGCATGGTCAAAGCAATGGTATTCCCAGTAGTCATGTATGGCTGCGAGAGTTAGACTATAAGGAAGGCCGAGCGCCGAAGAATAGATTCTTTTGAACTATGGTGCTGGAGAAGACTCTTGAGAGTCCCTTGGACTGCAAGAAGATCAAATCAGTCAATCCTAAAAGAAATCAACCCTGACTGTTCCCTGGAAGGCCAGATAATGAAACTGAAGCTCAAATACTTTGGCCACCCAATGAGAAGGGAGCACTCACTGGAGAAGACCCTGATGCTGGGAAAGATTGAAGGTCAAAGAAGACGGGGATGGCAAAGGATGAGATGGTTAGACAGTGTCATCGATGCAACGAACATGAAATTGAGCAAACTTCAGAGGACAGTGGAAGACAGGAGGGCCTGGCGGGAGCTGGTCCATGGGGTCGCGAAGAGTCGGACTCGTCTGTGCGACTGAACAACAACAAATGCACTTTACTAAGGAGCTTCCGTGGCTCAAGATGCTGAACTGCAGGCTGCAGAAGGTCGGTAGTTCAGCCGTTTGAGACCCGAGTGTGCCGCATGACGGAGTGAGCTCCCGTCTCCTGCCAGCCTAGCCGTTCGAAAGCAAGAAATTGCAAGTAGATAAATAGGGACCACTTCAGTGGGAAGGGAACAGCGTTCCGTGCTCCTTGGTGTTTAGTCATGCCGGCCACATGACCACGGAAACGTCCTCGGACAGCGCTGGCTCTTCGGCTTTGAAATGGAGATGAGCACCGCAACCCTAGAGTCGGACTCGACTGGCTTTCGAGCAAGGGAGACCTTTACCTTTACCTATGCGCTTTACTAAATGATGACCATAAATAGAACACATTAGTTTGCTAAAACGTTTTTCAGTGTATATTTATTTGTTACCAGTCTATCCGGAGTTTGGCAGCTCTACAGTATCACTTCAGACCCAAATGGGCCCACCAGAAACTTCACTTGCTTTCCAGGCCTGCTTATCCATTACAGGTGAAGGTCCAACCTCACCTCTGACTCGAGGGAGCCCTCTGTTGGTGCCTGTCGGAACCACCAGTCTGCCGCTAGGGGACTTGCACACACTAACCGCCAACGGTGCTCCTGAAGGGCTCCGTTTGCTCCCGGCGGGGCCGTCACTCGATAACAATTACCACACAACTTATCAAAGAGATGGTTTTCATTTCCTGAGAAGCTGGATCCAATTACTCAGACGCAGGCCTCACATGGCCATCCGTATAAGGCTGTTCCAGTCACATGTATGCGTGCACGTGGTCCGTGGAATAAAAGGGTCAGAAGGGTCACATCTATGGGAACCGCCAGTAGCCCCCGTGCTCCCTGCCACTTGCGGAGCCGCAGAAGCTGACGACTAGCGTTGCCAACCAACATTCCCTCTAAGCTGTGGAGTCTTGTGAGCAAAAATCCTACTTGGTGAGCTACTAGCATTAAAGCTGTGAGCGAGCGATTTGCCCACTGTACAAATTATTTTGCTCTGGAGCCATCCTTCCTGAGCCAAGACAAAAATGTGTGAGCTGGAGGCTAAAAAACTGTGAGCTAGTGCACACTAACTCAGCTTAGAGGGAACACTGGTTGGCAACCCTGGAATGAGAAATCCCAGGAGATTTGAGGATGGAGCCTGGGGAGGGTGGAATTTGGGGAGGGGAAGGACCTCAGTGGGGTATTAACACATGGAATTCACTGCCACAGGAGGTGGCGGCGGCTACAAGCATGGACGGCTTCAAGAGGGAATTAACTAAGCATCTGGAGCAGAGGTCCATCAGTGGTTATTAGCCACAAGGTACAGATAGGAACTCTCAGTCTGGGGCAAGTGATGCTCTGTATTCTTGGTGCTTGGGGGGGGGGGCAACAGTGGGAGGGCTTGAAGTGTCCTGGCCCCCTTCTGCTGGACCTCCTGATGGCCCCTGGTATTTCTGGCCACTGTGTGACACAGAGCGTTGGACTGGATGGGCCATTGGCCTGATCCAACATTGGCTTCTCCTCTTATGTTCTTACATCTGGGGCAAGTGATGTTCTGTAGTCTTGGTGCTTGGAGGGGGGGCACGAATGGGAGGGCTTCTAGTGTCCTGGCCCCACTGCTGGACCACCTGATGGCCCCTGATATTTTTGGCCCCTGTGTGACACAGAGTGTTGGACTGGATGGGCCATTGGCCTGCTCCAACACGGGCTTCTCTTATGTTCCTATGTAGGGTATCATGCCACAGAGCTCGTCCTCCAGCTATTTTCTCGAGCAGAACTGATCTCTGTCATCTGGGGAATGGTTGTAATTCCAAGAGACCCCCAGGCCCCTTCTGAAGAGAAGAGATTGGATTTATACCCCGCCCTTCACTCCCCAAAGGTGTCTCAGAGTGGCTTACAAACTTTCCCCTCTTCACAACAGACACCCTGTGAGGAAGGTGGGGCCGAGAGAGCTCTTTCGAGAACTGCCCCTGAGAGAACAGCTCTGACAGAACTATGGCTTGCCCAAGGTCATCCAGCAGGTGCAAGTGGAAGAAGAAGAAGAAGAAGAAATTGGATTTATATCCCTCCCTTCACTAAGGTGTCTCAGAGCGGCTTGCAAACTCCTTTCCCTTCCCCTCCCCACAACAGACACCCTGTGAGGGAGGTGGGGGGGGGGTGAGAGAGCTCTGAGAGAACTGCCCTTGAAGGAACAGCTCTGACAGAAGTATGGCTTGCCCAAGATCATCCAGCAGCTGCAGGTGGGGGGTGGGGAATCAAACCTGGCCCTCCCAGATTAGAGTCCACGCCAGGGTTCCCTCTAAGCTGAGTTAGTGTGAGCTAGCTCACAGTTTTTTAGCCACCGGGTCACACCTTTTTGTCTTAGCTCAGGAAGGATGGCTCCAGAGCCAACTAATTTATGCAGTAGCCAAATCGCTTGCTCACAACTTTAATGCCAGGAGCTCAGAAAGTGGAATTTTTGCTCACAGGATTCCACAGCTTAGAGGGAACATTGGTCCACGCACTTAATTACTACACCAAACTGGCTCTCTGGAGGTGCTGAACCCTGTGAACAACCTAACTACATGCACACTCCAAGCAGTGTTCCCTCTAAGCTGAGTCAGTGTGAGCTAGCTCACAATTTTTTAGCCTCCGGCTCACACATTTTTTGTCTTAGCTCAGAAAGGATGGCTCCAAGCAAACTAATTTATCCAGTAGCCAAATTGCTCACTCACAGCTTTAATGCCAGTAGCTCACAAAGTAGAATTTTTGCTCACAAGACTCCGCAGCTTAGAGGGAACACTGACCCCAAGCCATAGGATCACCATAAATTGGAAGGATTTGATGGAACTTCTCTCTCTCTCTCTCTCACACACACACATACTTGCTGCAACAAATTAGCGTGCCTATCAATCTGGAAGTAGTCTCTAACCTCATAAATCAGTCTAAAGTGCAGAAACAATACCATAAATCAGTGTCAAGCTTGCACTGAGCATGCTGGCCCCGCATTTCTTTGGGGCATGAGCTTTCCGGAGGCACCGGGGCTCCGTCTGTGAGGCCCAGCTGACGAAGAGGCCTCTGGCTCACAAAAGCTTTTTCCAAAAGAAATGTGTTGGTGTTTAAGGTGCTGAAATGCTCTTTGTCAGGATCGGGAAGGCAGCCAGTTTTGGTGGCCGGGAATGAGCCAGCAATCAGGGCTGTGTGGGTGGGCGTGGGGAACGGCAGGGGTGGGTGGCTGGGTTACTGGCTCTCTGGAAAGGGGATTCACGAAGAGGAGGCAGACTGGTGTGGCCGTGTGCGGGGTGTGTGTGTGTGCGGTGCGCTTAGCCCTA
>NW_015176473.1:467753-490891 GCF_001447785.1 Gekko japonicus
TGAAAAGGAGGCGGTTGCTGGAAGCGCCTTCCACGGATTGCATCTTGATTGCCTGCTTTTGTTTTTATTAAAAAAATATATCTTTGGCCCTGTTCACACGGAGCATTTGCCGTGCTAAAGATACGGATGATAGGCAGATTTTCCGGGCGCGATGACACCCCAACATCTGGGAAGCGTAGTGACCCGTGGCTAACCCGTGGCTTCTTGCCGAAGATATGGAGTAAAAAACTAGTACATACGATGTGCTAGTTTCCGGAAAACGCGGGGTAAGGGCGGGCGTCTGATTGTGTTTCCGCTGGAATCCCGTGGCATCCGGCGCCCGCCCATGTCCTGTTGCAAACCGGATTTTTTTTTTTAAGTCTCTACAGGATGTGCACAAACGCCCACCGGCACATGCGCACACTGTGGTGAAGGGGAAAAAATTCCTGTTTGCCACGGAAGCGGCGCCTAGCGATTGCCAGTGTGATCGCACCACGCTGCTTCTTTGCTGTGCTGCAGGATAGCTGTGTAACCAGCTGCCGCGCATTACTTTGCTCCGGGGCAAACAGCCACGCTCCCCCCCCACACATTTTCCGGCCCATGTGACGGGGATATTTATACTGTTTTCTTCACCCACAGTGAACTCCCACTGCTTTCTTATAAAGCAATCTATCCAAAAACAAGAGGACGTCTTGGAGGTCAACAGTGTTCCCTCTAAACTGAGCGAGTGTGAGCTAGCTCAGTTTTTTAGCTTCCGGCTCACTCATTTTTGTCTCAGCTCAGGAAGGATGGCTCCAGAGCAAACTAATTTATGCAGGAGCCAAATCGCTGGCTCACAACTTTAATGCTAGTAGCTCACAAAGTAGAATTTTTGCTCACAGTACCCCACAGCTTAGAGGGAGCATTGGAGGTCATCAACTCATAGGATTGCCATAAGTCAGAAACGAGTGACAGCATATAACACGCACACATCCTAAACCAGAGGGACAATTGTAGCACAGCCTAAAACACACATCCAAATAACTTAAAACCAGCAACACCTCACATTAACAAGGGTTCTGTTCCCTTCTAGACTCAGCCAAGTTGGCCATGCTGACCACGGCTTTTGTAACTCCATGGCTAGACTACTGTTAACACGGCATACATGGGGTTGCCCTTGAAAACAACCCAGAAATGCCAATTTCTGCAAAATGTTACTGCCCGGTTGTTGTTTGGGGATAACTGGAATGAAATTCTACTAAGCGGCCTCTAAGGGTTCAATCCAAATTCCTTGGTTCTCTATTTGGCATTCCTAGAAGCACTTCTAATGTAACACTTAGGCAAGAGGCTGGGCTACTCAGAGTCGAAGCAAAGGTCTGGGAACAGGCTATAAAACTCTGGCTAAAAATTCATTACAACCCAAAGGGTTTAATACCTTACCTTTTAGCCTCGGATACTCACTCTGTCTGGTCCACGCAAATTCTTAATAAGTTTAACAACCAGGATGGTGAGAGGGTTTGAGGAAAGGTTGAAAGAGTTGGGTATGTTTAGCCTGGGAAAGAGAAGGCTTAGAGAGGACATGATTGCAGTCTTCAAGTATTTGAAGGGCTGTTATATAGAAGACAGAGCAGATCTATTCTCTCTTGCTCCGGATTGCAAGACCAGATCTAATGGGTGGAAATTACAAGGGAGTCGATACCAGCTAAATATCAGGAGAAACTTCCTAGCTGTCAGAGTGATTGAGCAGTGGAACAGTCTGCCTCGGGAGGTGGCAGATGCTTCTTCGCTGGACGTTTTCAAGCGGAGGCTGGGCGACCATCTTTCGGGTATGTTGTAGGGCTCTCTTTCGGCTATGCTCCTGCAGAGAGCAGGGGGTTGGACTAGATGATCTGCAAGGTCCCTTCCAACTCTAACATTCGATGATTCTAAGTTAAATCAGATTGGCCTATTCCCAGAAGATCTCTTCTATGGAAGCCTATACAAGGCAAGAACAGCTGTCACGCAGAGGCTTCATGATATTGAATTACAAAATGAAGAAGCTTTGCTACCCAGGAACTACAGAAATATAAAATCTTGGCCTAATTTTACTGTTGCCCCTTATTTAGTTCACATTACCTGTGAACCCTATAGATGGACCTTTTCCAGAGCCCGTTTTGTGGCACTCCCTTCCGCCGTACTGCAAGGCAAATTCACTCGAGTCCCAATGCATGAACGTAGATGCCCATGCATGGCTATCAGTTACTCATGTCCTCCTGTTCTGCAGATTCTATCAGGAGGAACGAGACCATCTTATACTACCCCTTTTTTCTAGATGTAGCCCTCTGCAGCCTTATCTTGATTTTAGGCCAGAAGTCCTTCGTAAATTCCTCCTAGAAGACGTTCAGAGCTTAGTGACTTACGCTGTGGCAAAACTGTGTTGCTTAGCTTTTAGGAAACGTAAACTTATTCTAGCTGAAAAAACTGTATGATTCTCTTATTAACATTATTTTACTAATTTTATTAATTTTCTCTTTATTAATTTTCTCTCTTTATTAATTTTTATACTATTCCTATGTTATTACTGTTTTAATCCTTCTTATATCAGAATTGTACTGTTTTACTGGCTCTTGCTGTAATAAATTAGATCGGATTGGCTTAGATGCCTCTATAATTTTGAGCTGAATTTAAGGGGCTCATTCTTATTTTGTTTGTTTACTTATTTGTCAGATTTATATTCCACCCTCCTGGCGAATGAGCTAAGGGGCAGATCACAGCAAATAATCAGGCCATTTGGCATCACAAAAAGACAACAATAAATAGTTCACTAAAACGTTGCCACAAGGAATTTAAAACAGATTGCGCCAATATTGCACAGTCTCCAGTACTGGTGCCGTGGGATTCTAAATTTGTTTAACCCGGGCTGCGTAGAAATTAGGGTTGCCAATTCGATCTTCCGCTGGAGTGGGGGGCTCCCGGCCGGTGTCTGGTGTGCGCGCACGTCGGGGTGGAGTTCCCCCGGGGGCCCGATCCAGCGGTGGCAGGGAACGGGCCTCTGGGGCGGGGGTTTCCCCGCCCACCGTGGGGACTTAGGAAGCCTAGTAGAAATGGTGTCTTCGGCAGGGGTGGTCGACTATTTTTCTGGACACCTGACACCTCAACCACAGGTCTGGTGGAACAGATCAGTTTTACAGGCCCCGCGGACCAATAAGAAGCCCCGCAGAGCCCTGATCTCACGCGGGAGCATGTTCCACCAGGCCGGAGCCAGGACAGAGAAAGCTCTGGTCCCGGTCGAGGCTAAAGGGACGTCCCTCGGGCTGGAGATAACCAGCAGATCTCTATCAACAGATGCAAGGCTATCTGGGGCACATTTGGAGGCCTCCGGGACCTTGGAGGGTCTTGACCACATGCACCAGAGGTAGGGACTGTTACCTACACACATAGGTATTGCTGCATATCACTGTAAGTCTGCTCCATGGACAGTATGGACCATGGATGAATCACAAGCCGGAATTAAGATTGCTGGGGAAAAGATCAACAACCTCAGATATGCAGACGATACTACTCTGATGGCAGAAAGTGAAGAGGACCTAAAGAGCCTCTTGCTCAGGATAAAAGAGGAGAGCACAAAAGTGGGCTTGAAACTCAATATAAAAAAAACGAAGATCCTGGCATCCGGCCCCATCACTCCTTGGCAAATAGAAGGGGAAGTCGTGGAAGAAGTGACAGACTTCGCGATCCTGGGATCCAAGATCACTGCAGACTGTGACAGCAGCCATGAAATTAAAAGATACCTGCTCCTTGGGAGGAAAGCGATGGCGAACCTAAACAGCATAATAAAAAGTAGAGACATCACCCTGCCGACAAAAGTCTGCATGGTCAAAGCGATGGTATTCCCAGTAGTCATGTATGGCTGTGAGAGTTGGACTATAAGGAAGGCCAAGCGCCGAAGAATAGATTCTTTTGAATTATGGTGCTGGAGAAGACTCTTGAGAGTCCCTTGGACTGCAAGAAGATCAAATCGGTCAATCCTAAAAGAAATCAACCCCGATTGTTCCCTGGAAGGCCAGAGGCTGAAGCTCAAAGACTTTGGCCACCAAATGAGAAGGGAGCACTGACTGGAGGAGAAGACCCTGATTTGGTATAGTGGTTAAGAGTGACGGACTCTAATCGGGAGAACTGGGTTTGATTCCCCCACTCCTCCACATGGAGCCAGCTGGGTGACCTTGGGTCAATCACAAATTTAGTCTCTCAGGGCTGTTCTCTCAAGAGCAGTCCTCGAAAGAGCTCTCTCAGCCCCACTCACCTCACAGGCAGTGTTCCCTCTAAGCTGAGTTAGTGTGAGCTAGCTCAGTTTTTTTAGCCTCCGGCACACACGTTTTTGTCTTCTCTCAGGAAGGATGGCTCCGGAGCGAACTAATTTATGCAGGAGCCGAAGCTCTCGCTCACCACTTTAACGCCGGGAGCTCACCAAGTAGAATTTTTGCTCACAAGACTCCTCAGCTTAGAGGGAGCATTGCTCACAGGGGGTGTCTGTTGTGGGGAGAGGAAGGCGACTGTAAGCCCCTCTGAGACTCCTTCAGGTAGTGAAATGCAGGGTATAAAAACCAACTCTTCTTCTCCTCCTTCTCCTCCTCCTCTATGTACCCCCCACAAGTCATCTTTTCTCTAAGCGAAAAACCACCAACTCGTTTCCTCCCAGGGCAGGCACTTGGAACTCCTTGACTGTTTTCACTGCTCTTTTCTGCCCAGTATGGTGTCGTGGTTAAGAGCAGCGGACTCTAATCTGGGAGGACCGGGTTTGATTCCCCACTCCTCCACTTGCACCTGGCTGGATGACCTTGGGCAAGCCATAGTTCTGATAAGACCTGTTCTAGAAAATGAGCAGTTTCTGTCAAGAGCTCTCTCAGCCCCGCCTACCTCACAGGGTGTCTGTTGTGGGGAGGGGAAAAGAGAGGAGCTTGTAAGCCACTCTGAGACTCCGAGTGAAGGGCGGGGTATAAATCCAATCTCCTCCTCCTCCAGTTTGGCGTAGTCGTTAAGTGTGTGACTCTAATCTGGGAGAACCGGGTTTGATTCCCCACTCCTCCATGTGCAGCTGCTGGATGACCTTGGGCAAGCCATAAGTTCTCTCGCAGCTGATCTCTCAGGAGCAGTCCTCAAGAGGGCTCTCTCAGCCCCACCCACCTCACAGGGTGTCTTTTGTGGGGAGGGGAAGGGAAAGGAGTTTGTAAGCCGCTCTGGGACTCCCAGTGAAGGGCGGGGCATGAATCCAATCTCCCACAGGAAGTGGTGGCGGCTACAAGCCTGGACGGCTTCAAGAGGGAATTAGATAAGCATATGGAGCAGAGGTCCATCAGTGGCTATTAGCCACAAGGTATAGATAGCGGCTCTGGGGCAAGTGATGCTCTGTCATCTTGGTGCTTGGGGGGGTCAACAGTGGGAGGGCTTCTAGTGTCCTGGCCCCACTGCTGGACCTCCTGATGGCCCCTGGTATTTTTTGCCACTGTGTGACACAGAGTGTTGGACTGGATGGGCCACTGGCCTGATCCAACATTGGCTTCTCTTATGTTCTTATAGGAACTCTCAGTCTGGGGCAAGTGATGCTCTGTATCCTTGGTGCTTCGGGGGGTGGGGGGGTGGTCAACAGTGGGAGGGCTTCTGGTGTCCTCCTGGCCCCACTGCTGGACCTCCTGATGGCCCCTGGTATTTCTGGCCACTGTGTGACCCAGAGTGTTGGACTGGATGGGCCTTTGGCCTGATCCAACATTGGCGTCTCTTATGTTCTTAATCTCCTCCTCCTCCTTTTCCCAGCCCTGCAAGGCCCATTCAGGGACTTGCCACCATCGTAGCCGAACTAGCTTGTTCCCTTTACCACCTTGTTACTCTCGTACCCATTGACTGAGTCTATGACATTCTGGCCTACGGCGCTCTCCGAGAAACATGGCTCCAAATATATCATTTTCCAAATTTGGAGAAAAAAAAATTAGAAACAGCCCTAAAAATAAAAGAGGTTTTTGAGCATAATTTTCCAGAGGCAGAAAGCTGCAGTTTTATGGGTGTTGGATCCCTGTTAGAAGCCAGGAGACAGCAGCGAGGACACAGCCAGAGTGGAAATATCGCTTTCTGGAAGGCCGCTGGCCCATCGGCGACCACAACGCCCCCTCCAAAGGATGCCTGAGTGAATTTTCAGACCAAGCACGCGGCCAAGCCTGCCTGCCAGAAAGCCACTGGTAGCCGCATGCAATTATGCACTTGTGGCTCGCCCACATCCCGGGGCCACAAGGCAGTTGGTGGGTGGGCCCAGGGGGGAGAGCTGCGACATCTAACACATTTAATTTGCCCAGAAGGGTGAGGTCTCGAAGCCCCCAAGAATCAGGGCTACACCAGGCCCCAAACTCTCTGGGCCATTCAGAGCAGGAAGGCTCTGGCCCCTGAGGAGACACCTTCCCCAAGCAAAGAGAAAGGCATAGAGATCTCCCAGAATTACAAATGAATTCCAGGCTACAGAGATTAGTTCTGCGGGAGGAAATGGCTACTTTGGAGGGGGGGGGCTCCCACACAGGAGGAGGAGGAAGAGGAGGAGGAGGAGAAGAAGAAGAAGAAGAAGAAGAAGAAGAGATTGGATTTATACCACGCCCTTCACAACCCAAAGGTTTCTCAGAGCGGCTCACAAACTCCTTTCCCTTCCCCTCCCCACAACAGACACCCTGTGAGGTAGGTGGGGCTGAGAGAGCTCTTGACAGAAACGGCTCTTTTTCAAGGACAGCTCTTATCAGAACTACGGCTTGCCCAAGGTCATCCAGCCAGGTGCAAGTGGAGGAGTGGGGAATCAAACCGGGTTCTCCCAGATAAGAGTCCGTGCACTTAACCACCAGGGGTCATTTCCTGTAGGAGCGCACAGGAGCGGAGCTCCGGCAGTAAAGAGCCCAAGGGGCGGGCACATTCAACAAGCCCCACCCCCTGCTCCCAGCAGCCCTCAGTCGGAGCAAGAGGCAGCCAGGGAAGAACCCCCCCCCCCAGCCAAAACAGTCCAGTGGCACCTTTAAACCAGGATTTATTCACATACAAGCTCTCCTTTCTTTGTGAGGACAGATCTGCACATTCCCCCCCACCCCCAAAATATCTAGCAATCCAAAGCAGTCCAGTGGAGCCTGAGCAGTAGGTGTTGCCTTCTGACACACTTCCGGTGATGTCAGGGGGTGTGGCATATGCAAATAAGTTATGCTAATGAGTTGTGCTAATGAGCTCCTGCATCTCTTTTTCTACGAAATGACCCCTGACCACCACACCAAACTGGCTCTTCCAGTGAGGTTACTCCCAATGCTTCCTCTAAGCTCTGGAGCAAAAATTCTACTGTGTGAGCTCCTGGCCTTAAAGTTGTAGTGAGCAATTTGGCTACTGCATAAATTAGTTTTCTTTGGTGCCGTCCTTCCTGAGCGAAGACAAAAATGTGTGAGCCGGAGGCTAAAAAGCTAGCTCACACTAATTCAGCTTAGAGGGAATGCTCCCTTTCCCAAACCCTGCCCTCCTCAGACTCCACCCCTCAAATCTCCAAGAGTTTCCCAACCCAGAATTGGCAACCCCAGGCACAGCATGTATTTCATCTGAACAAAGGAAGAGCTTTGCCGGATGAATCAAAAGAGGTGTTCTTGGGAATGTTTATGGAGAAATTCAATGAAAATTTCAACATGTAATAATTTATAAGAAAATTGCTATAAAATGATGTATAGATGGTATGACGCCCAAAAAGATTGCCATTATGAGCAGGGGTCACTTCGTAGAAAAAGAGGTGCAGGAGCTCATTAGCATAACTCATTAGCGTAACTTATTTGCATATGCCACACCCCCTGACATCACCAGAAGTGTGTCAGAAGGCAACACCCACCGCTCAGGCTCCACTGGACTGTTTTGGATTGCTAGCTATTGGGGAGGGGACGTGCAGATCTGTCCTTGCAGGGGAGGGAGAGCTTGTACCTGCATAAAACTTGGTCTTAAAGGTGCCACTGGACTGTTTTGGACTGGGGTGGGGGGTGGGGGGAGCTCTGCAACTTACCTGGCTGCTTCTTGCTCTGACTGAGGGCTGCTGGGAGCAGGGGGCGGGGCTTGTTGCATGTGCCCACCCCCTGGGCTCTTTACTGCCGGAGCTCCGCTCCTGTGCGCTCCTACAGGAAATGACCCCTGGTGGTTAAGTGCACGGACTCTTATCTGGGAGAACCCGGTTTGATTCCCCACTCCTCCACTTGCACCTGGCTGGATGACCTTGGGCAAGCCGTAGTTCTGATAAGAGCTGTCCTTGAAAAAGAGCCGCACCTGTTTATCATGCTTCTATTACGGTTTTTGAGCGCAGGGTATTGGAGGATATATTATCCATGGAACAAAATAAAATACCTATTAGATTCAATCTTAACATAGAGCAGTGGAAAAGTTTAAAACAAATAGTGGAGTGGGAGGATATCATAATTAAAGGTGCAGATAAGGGAGGAGCAGTTGTCATTCAGGATAAGACCGATTATATAGCTGAAGTAAGAAGACAACTAAACAACACTGAGTTTTATAAGAGGATGGAATGTGATCCCTCCAATGAAATAATTAGACTCATTGCTATAACAGTTAATGAAGGGATCCTTTTCGAATATATATCTACACAGACGGCAGAGTTTTTGAAGAAAAAACATTATAGAGTGCCTATTTTTTATACACTCCCCAAGATCCATAAATCTGAGTTTCCTCCGCCAGGTAGACCTATAGTCTCTGGGACGAATTCCCTGCTTGAACCACTATCTATGTACCTGGATTCTTTTCTCCAACCTTTTGTTAGCTCTTTAGATTCTTATATTAAGGATACTAGGGATTTTATACAACATATTGAGGGTAAGCACATACCAGAAGGGGCGGTGATTCTTACCATGGACGTGGGGGCTTTGTATACTAACATCCCCCACGAAGAAGCTAGGCTGTGCCTGTTAAGAACACTTGAAAGGAGACCTCATTTACATCCACCCACCCATTTCCTTCTAGATCTCATTGATATTATTTTTGAGAAAAGTCATTTTAGATTTGGTGATGAATTTTACCTCCAAGTCAAAGGTGTTGCCATGGGTAGCTCCTTCGCACCCAGTGTCGCTAATTTATTTATGGGCACATTTGAAAGTGATTGGATTATTAATAATACCACTAATATTTACTTTAAAGACATTTTGATTTATAAACGGTACATTGATGATTTATTTCTTGTGATCAGAAATATGGATGTTACATTATCTTTTGTACAATGGATTAATACGGTTCATCCATCCATCAAGTTCTCTCATACTGCCAGTATGACTGGAGTTAATTTTTTGGACACCACTGTGTATGTTAACAATGGTAGTTTGGCAGTCCGCCCCTATCATAAAGAAACTGATAAAAATTCATTACTTCATTTTGATTCGTTCCATATACAACATCTGAAGAATAATTTACCTTATGGACAGTTTTTGAGGGCCAGGAGAAATTCAACTACGTTTGAGGACTTTCTATTGGAGGCAGATAGACTTAGTAGCCTATTTATAAATAGAAAGTATCCTTTAAATGTGATTCAGAGTGCCCGTTTCCGAGCGGAACGGCGGGACCGCCCGGAACTGTTCCAATCTAAACTAGATCGTAAAAATGACAACAGATTATTCTGGGCGGTAGAACATACAAATAGATCTTATATTATTAAAAAAATCATTCTCAAGCATTGGCACATTTTGGGGGATATTGGGGCGTGCTCTTTACCTCCTCATATAGGCTTTAGAAGAACACAGAACATTGGGGACAAACTTGTCAGAGCAGACGCCTTTAAAGTTCTTGTGCAAGACACTTTACCACCTGGGCATCACAAATGTGGTCACTGTGCGGCCTGTTCTTTGATGTCAGAGACAGGTGTTCTGGATTTTCCGGAACTGAATTTTAAGAAAACACTCACCCATTTTTCATCTTGTGCCACGAAGTCCGTCATTTACCTAATTACATGTGCTTGTGCGCACAGGTATGTCGGGCAAACTTCAAGAGCATTGAGAACTAGGATCCTGGAACACAGATCGAAATTGAAGCATAAATGTATAACGGCTCCTATGGTCCAGCATTTTGATATAGCGGGCCACGGACCCAATGACTTTAAATGTGTAGTCTTGGAAGTGGTGAAACCCAAACCTTATACACACAGTGACATGCAGAGAATATTACTGCAAAGAGAGGCTTTCTGGACTTTTGTATTAAAAACAGAATATCCCACTGGTCTCAATGCTGCCCTTGATTTATCATGTTTTTTAGGAGAATGAATCTACACCCTCCTATATCCCTGCCTGTTATTATGTTCCTTAAACCCTTCATGAGATTCTCTATTCTTAATATACTTTGTTCTATACTCTTCCACATATTTACCCTCTTTGTAAATAGCTGGTTGCCAACTTATGATATACTTACCTTTTCTTCTGGTCAGTTGGCTGCCCAAACCGGATATGCACTTTGTATTTATAGAGGAAGCTTCCAATTAACTAGTAAGACTGACTTGTCCATGTAAAAGAATCAGTGTGTAGGAGCTGTGTGAGCCATTTTGGTGAGTTATTGATATATAGTATTCAGGATGACCACCTTTATTTTGGACTGTTGATTTGTTTATTGAACATTAACTATATTTAATATTTGTTATTATGTTTAAATTGACAGAATGTTTTGGATACCCTTGTGGTGCATTGAATTGCAGAAGTTCATTGAATATTGAAGACTGTATGTATTATTTCACAATTTTATTAAGTTGTATTTAAGTCATTTGTGAGACTTTTTGGAGTTTCTTGTTTCCTATTATATTGTATTTGTTATTGTTGATAGGAGATTGAGAAAGATCACTCGAAACGAACGCAGATACACTCGAGAAGTGTTCGTCCTTGTTCCTGTGCTGTATACCTGCTAGCACCTGCTGGAAAACAAATATTAAATTACATCTTTGATATTTGAAATGTATTACATCTTTATATTTTTGTGAACTTTTTCAGCAATTTATTTTGTATTTACTATACTCTATTTGCTGTACCCCATAGTCTATATGTTATATTGATTACAACGGCCAGAATGACATATGCTCAATGTTGGAAGCAAGAAAGAATACCTGAACTATGGGAATGGATAAGGAAGCTACTCTTTATGGCTGAAATGGATAAAATGACAAGAAAGTTGAACAATAAAGAAGATGAAGAATTTTTTGCGGATTGGAAGGACTTTAAAGAATATATAGAGAAACATTGGGATGTTAAAAATAAACTTTTTTGCTTTAGTAATTATTAAGAATAGACTTTAGAAATGTTGGAAAGAAATTGTTATCGAATAGGTTACCTAAGAGACTGAAAAAACATAAGTAAGATAGTAAAAGAAATTGTGAACTTTTAAATAATATCAAACCGAAGGGAAAGATTAAGAGAGGAAGTGTGGTGGGGGTGGGAATGCTACGGGAAGCCTGGAGAAGGGGTGGGAGGGGAAAGGGATGTATTAAGAAATGGTGAACTGGTTAATTTTGGACTTGTTTTATATCCTGTTAATAAAAACCTGTTAGTTTTTTTTTAAAAAAAGAGGTGTTCGGCAGCCTGTCAGATCAAGATGGGCAGCCGTGTGCCCTGACCCGGATACCCCAGGCAAGCCTGATCTCATCAGATCTCGGAAGCTAAGCAGGGCTCACCCTGGCGAGCATTTGGATGGGAGACCTCCAAGGAAGCCCAGGGCCTTGAGGCAGAGGCAGGCAATATCAAGGCACCTCTCTGAACATCCCCCATGCCCCAGAAGGAGTCGCAACAGGTTGCCATGACTGCAGAGCTCTGGCAGTAAAGAGCCCAGGGGGTTGGGCACATGCAACAAGTCCCACCCCCTGCTCCCAGGAGCAGAGCAAGAAGCAGCCAGGTAAGTTGCGGAGCCCCCCCAGCCCAAACCAGTCCAGTGGCACCTTTAAGACCAAGTTTTATTCAGGTACAAGCTCTCCCTCCTCTGCGAAGACAGATCTGCACGTTCCCCCCCCCCCCACAATAGCTAGCAATCCAAAAGAGTCCAGTGGAGCCTGAGCGGTGGGTGTTGCCTTCTGACACGCTTCCGGTGATGTCAGGGGGTGTGGCACATGCAAATGAGTTATGCTAATGCTAATGAGCTCCTGCACCTTTTTCTACGAAATGACCCCTGGGTATGGGCACGCACACACACAAAATGCAAAAATACAAAGTTGGGTAGCCGTGTTTGTCTGTAACAGCAGAATAGAGGCAGAGCCCCGCAGCTCCTTAAAGCCTAACAACATTTGTGGCAGGGGAGGAGCTTTCCTGAGCCAGGGCTCACTTCTTCAGATACCTGGATTCCCATTCTGTACGGCTAAATGTGGTCCCTTCCATGGAGACAGATCCAGATGCGCAGCCCTGCTAGTCTGTCTGTAGCAGCAGAAAAGAGCAAGAGTCCGGTAGCACTTTGAAGACTAACAAAATGTGTGGCAGAACAAATTAAGAGCCCTGTGGCACCTTTAGGACCAACCAAGTTTGGCAAGGTAGGCACTTTCGTGAGTCTTTAAGGCGCTACTGGACTCTACAGCAGCCCGTCAAGACATTTCTAGACATTCACAACAAGAGCATAACTTCCTCTCCAACATTGTTAACATAAAGACTTCGAGATGTTTATTTCGCCCTCTGTTTGAAAGGAAACCGCGTGCCTTGGACTGGCACCGGATAGCATTCCGGACGGACTTTAGCTGGCCTTTCTGCTTCCAAGGAGGGAGGGAGGAGTTGGACGCCACCCGGCGGCAGAGCCTTCCCAGAGAATGCAGACGGTCACCGGACCCACAACAACAGCGTTAAGTGATTTGCCTGTTAAGGTCACCCAGCGAGCGTCCTGGGGAGGGGGGGAAGTCAAACCTGGGCCGACCGGGGTCCTAGCCGGCCACGCTGCTCTGCGGCCGTTCTGGGATGACAGAGAGGAGCAGCTGGGCACGGCAGCCACCCTCCCAGCAGCCCCAGAAAGGGCAAGATCAGCTGTGCAAACAACCCAACAGAGCCAGGTGGGGAAACGGTGCTTCCGCCACCTGTCCGTCAATGACACCATCATGAATCTCTCTTGCACCTGGACAGAATGCACTTGTTCACCCAAAGAGTGATGAACACATGGGATTCACTGCCACGGGGGGGGGGGGGGGGGGGGGGGGCGCGAACACGGGTGTGACACAGAGTGTTGGACTGGATGGGCCATTGGCCTGATCCAGCATTGGCTTCTCTTCTGTTCTTAAGAGCAGAGGTCCATTAGTGGCTATTAGCCACAAGGTATAGATAGGAGCTCTTGGTCTGGGGCAAGGGATGCTCTGTCTTCTTGGTGCCTGGTGGTGGGGGGCAAGAGTGGGAGGGCTTCTAGTGTCCTGGCTCCAATTGCGGACCTCCTGATGGCACCTGGTATTTTTGGCCACTGTGTGACACAGAGTGTTGGACTGGATGGGCCATTGGCCTGATCCAGCATTGGCTTCTCTTCTGTTCTTAAGAGCAGAGGTCCATTAGTGGCTATTAGCCACAAGGTATAGATAGGAGCTCTTGGTCTGGGGCAAGGGATGCTCTGTCTTCTTGGTGCCTGGTGGTGGGGGGCAAGAGTGGGAGGGCTTCTAGTGTCCTGGCTCCAATTGCGGACCTCCTGATGGCACCTGGTATTTTTGGCCACTGTGTGACACAGAGTGTTGGACTGGATGGGCCATTGGCCTGATCCAGCATTGGCTTCTCTTCTGTTCTTAAGAGCAGAGGTCCATTAGTGGCTATTAGCCACAAGGTATAGATAGGAGCTCTTGGTCTGGGGCAAGGGATGCTCTGTCTTCTTGGTGCCTGGTGGTGGGGGGCAAGAGTGGGAGGGCTTCTAGTGTCCTGGCTCCAATTGCGGACCTCCTGATGGCACCTGGTATTTTTGGCCACTGTGTGACACAAAGTATTGGACTGGATGGGCCATTGGCCGGATCCAACATGGGCTTCTCTTATGTTTGAGCCAGTTTGGTGTAGTGGTTAAGTGCGCAGACTCTAATCTGGGAGAACCCGGTTTACACCCTGCCCTTCACTCACAGTCTCAGAGCGGCTTACAAACTCCTTTCCCTTCCCCCTCCCCACAACAGACACCCTGTGCGCAATGCTCCCTCTAAGCTGTGATGTCCTGTGAGCAAAGAGTCTACTTTGTGAGTGGCTGGCATTAAAGTTGTGAGCCAGTGATTTGGCCACTGCATAAATTAGTTTGATCTAGAGCTAAGACAAAGATCTATGAGCCAGAGGCTAAAAAAACTTTGAGCTAGCTCACACTAACTCAGCTTAGAGGGAACACTGCCTGTGAGGTCGGTGGTGCCGAGAGAGCTCTGAGAGAATTGGTCTTCAGAGAACAGCTCTGACAGAACTAAGGCTTGCCCAAGGTCATCCAGCAGGTGCAAGTGGAGGAGTGGGGGAATCAAACCCGGTTCTCTCCCAGATTAGAGTCCCCACACTTAACCCCTACACCAAACTGGCTCTCATATGCTGTCAAGTGCCTTAGCTATGCTTGTCACAAGTCTTCATTTAAAAACTATATGCTTTCTGGTTCAGGGGCAGCGCTACGGCTGCTTTGTTTGGCTGCCCTGGCTATCGTTCGTGTCCCCCCCCCCCACTTCACCCCCAAGAAACTGTGGTTGTTAAACGGATTTAAAACTAAATTCCACTCTGGTCCCTCTGTTGTTGTTTTCCCCCGGGAAGGATAGAGCGTTCCGCTTCCTAGAAACTGGTGCACCAAAGATGTGTTTTCCATTAATCCCAAAAGGACAATGATCGTCCTAGCATGTTTTTCAAATGTACTCTGCTGCCTGGGTTTTATAGTGGCCTTTTAATGGACTCGGGGAGGGTGCGTGGGCTCTGCCTTTCAGTGCTCTCCTTGCAAAGACCGGCCGGAGGCAGCTGCTGCCCACGGGGGCGTCTTGCAAATGCTACCCAGACAGAGAGGAACAATCCCGTTTTTCAGAAGAGGGAACTCACAAAGCCCTCACGGATGTGAGTTGACTAATCGCCTGCCTTTGAAACAGGTTCATTGTGCAACGGGGGTGAAGTGGCCCTTGAAGACTCTTTTCTGAATTCCGCCCCATTTAGCAGGATCCGTTTTAGAAACAGTGGATGCCAAAATGACATCCAGATGGGCCGTCATGTAGGGTTGTCAGAGCTGGGCAGTGTTCCCTCCAAGCTGAGGGAGTGTGAGCTAGCTCACAGTTTTTTAGCCTCCGGCTCACACATTTTTGCCTCAGCTCAGGAAGGATGGGGCTCCAGAGCAAACTGATTTACGCAGCAGCCAAATCGCTCGCTCACAACTGTAATGCCAGGATCTCACCAAGTGGAATTTTTGCTCACAAGACTTCGCAGCTTAGAGGGAGCATTGGTGCTGGGTGAGGAAATACCTCGAAATTTTTTTATGGGGTGGAGACCGGGATGGGTGGGGTTTGGGGAGGGGAGGGGCTTCCATTGGGTAAAATACCAGAGAGTCTGCCCTCCAAAGGCACCATTTTCTCCAGGGTAATTGATCTCCTCTGAGATGTGAAGTGCTCTGGGCCTAAGGTTGCCAACCTCCAGGTCTTGTCTGGAGATCTCCTGGGATTACGACTCCAGATGATTTGCCTGGAGAAAATGGCCACTCTATAGGGTTGCCAGCGTCCAGGTGGGGCCTGGGGATCTGTTTTCACAAGTGATCGCCAGCTGACAGAGATCAGCTCCCCTGGAGAAATGGCTGCTTTGAAGGGTAGATATGGCATTGGGCCATGCTGAGGCCCCTCCCCTCCCCAAACCCCGCCCTCTCCTGGCTCCACCCCCAAAGTCTCCAGGTATTTTCCTACCCAGACTTGGCAACCCTACCGCTCTGGAAGGTGGACTCTATGGCATTATACCTTGTTGAAGTCCCTCCCCAAACCACAGCCTCCTCATGCTGCACCCCCAAAATCTCCAGGTATTTCCCAACCCGGAGCTGGCAACCCTGATTGGGCCATTCATGGTCTCTCAGTTGTCGTTGTGAGGACCAAACGGAAGAGAGGTGAAATAGGTATTTCACCCCAAACTACGGGGTGGGTGGGGGGAGGATAAAGATGCCGTTTTAAATAGGATGGTAGCCATTTCTGGCCAGTCTTTGCTTTGAGCATAGTCCTTGTAAAATACTGGCCTGGGGTAGGCTTGCCAACCCCCAGGTGGTTGTATAAATATAAAGACACTCCGTGAATGAATTACGAACATAAGCAGAAAAATTATATTGTATGAAACCATTCAAACATTTTGAAATTTTTGTTAAAGAACCCATATATATAACAGAGCTAGGAACAAAAAGTACTTGATACAAAGGGAGAAAACAATTAGAGTCCACAACTCCTTTGTATAAAAACTTCAGGAGTGCAATAGTTCCATGTCATATACATGTTGTGGGGAGGGGAATGGAAAGGATTTTGTAAGCCGCTCTGAGACTCCTTTGGGTAGTGAAGGGAGGGGTATAAATCCAATCTCTTCTTCTTCTTCCTCCACTTGCACCTGCTGGATGACCCTAGGCAAGCCATAGTTCTGTCAGAGCTGTTCTTGAAAAAGAGCAGTTTCTGTCAAGAGCTCTCTCAGCCCCGCCTACCTCACAGGGTGTCTCCTGTTGTGGGGAGGGGAAGGGAGAGGAGTTTGTAAGCCGCTCTGAGACTCCTTCGGGTAGTGAAGGGCGGGGTATGAATCCAATCTCCTCCTCCTCCTCCTCCTCTTCTTCTTCTTCCACTTGCAGCTGCTGGATGACCTTGGGCAAGCCATAGTTCTGTCAGAGCTGTCCTTGAAAAAGAGCAGTTTCTGTCAAGAGCTCTCTCAGCCCCGCCTACCTCACAGGGTGCCTGTTGTGCGGAGGGGAAGGGAAAGGAGTTTGTCAGCCGCTCTGAGACTCCGAGTGAAGGGCGGGGTATAAATCCAATCTCCTCCTCCTCCTCCTCCTCCTCCTCCTCCTTCTTCTTCCTCTTCTTCTTCTTCTTCCCCCTCCTCCTTCTCCTTCTTCTATCAAATCCACCACCCTGACTCCGGAAAGTGCCTCCACCTCAGCGAAGTCTGATGCCTGTGCCTCCACCCTCCGAAGCAGCCCTCGTCTCCAGGGGAGGGGACCTCTACAGTCTGGAAATTGTCGTCATAATTCCTGGAGGTCTCCGGGCCCTCCGGGAGGCTGGCAACCCCACCAGCCCTTCCGTTTCCACTGAGTTCATTTCCAGGAGAGTTTTCGTCCCTCCTTTGCAATAGGCAGCTCAGTGTTTAGGCCGGGAGAGACCCAGGCGGCTGGAGACTCTGAGCAAAGGCCGGCCTTTGTCGGGCAGGAAACAGGAGCGCAGGAAACCATCGTCCGAGGAGGTAGCAACATCGCCAGACGTGACCCGACACGACTTTTCTCCCCGTGGCATTTCCGAGTCTCCGTCAACAGCCTTTGACGGCATGAGGCACGTTGGACTTTCAAAGGAGGGCTCGGGCTCGGGCGGGCCAGGCAACAAAGGACCCCTTGTGCCCATCAGCCGGGAGGGGCCCTCAGGAACATACCGAGGTTCGATGAAGGGATTCTTGTGAGGTCAGTCGGAAAACACCAGGACACGGCCAGGCCCCGAAAATAGCCGCCTCTCCCGAGAGCCTGGCTTTGTGGCTCGGGCCGGATCGGCAGCCAGAGAAACCGAGTCACACGGAGGCCGAGTTCTGCGTCCAGGAAGGAGAAGCCAAACGCCCGTCGCGTCGGCAGCCAAGGACGGAGAACAGGGCGCTTTCATGCCGGAGGAGGGACGGGCCCCCCTGGACAGAGCGCAATTGCTCTCTGCAAACTTGAGAGGCCGTGTCCTTCACTTGTAGGGTTGCCAACCACCAGTGGATCTCCAAATGATCAAGATCCGTTCCCCTGGAGAAAATAGCTGCGCTGGAGGTTGGACTCGAGGGCATGGCAACCAATGAGGTCCCTCCCCTCCCCAAACCCCTCCCTCCCCAGGTTTCACCCCCAAAATCTCCATGCATTTCCCAATCCACAGCTAGCAACCCTATTATTTTGCGTGTGTGTATGTGTGGGGGTAGACTATGGAGGGAGGAATATTGCAGGCATAAGGAACAGAAGAAGAAGAGAAGAGGAAGAGATTGGATTTATGCCCCGCCCTTCACTACCAAGGGAGTCTCAGAGGGGCTTACAAACTCCTTTCCCTTCCCCTCCCCACCACAAACACCCTGTGAGGTAGGTGGGGCTGAGAGAGCTCTGAGAGAAACGGCTCTTTTTCAAGGACAGCTGTGACAGAACTACGGCTTGCCCAAGGTCATCCAGCAGCTGCAAGTGGAGGAAGAAGAAGAAGAAGAAGAAGAAGAAGAAGAAGAAGAAGAAGAAGAAGAAGAAGAAGAAGAAGAAGAAGAAGAAGAAGAAGAAGAAGAAGAAGAGGAGGAGATTGGATTCATACCCCGCCCTTCACTACCTAGGGGAGTCTCAGAGCGGCTTACCATCTCCTTTCCCTTCCCCTCCCCACAACAGACACCCTGGGAGGTAGGTGGGGCTGAGAGAGCTCTTGACAGAAACTGCTCTTTTTCAAGAACAGGTCTTACAGAACTACAGCTTGCCCAAGGTCATCCAGCAGTGGAGGAGTGGGGAATCAGACCCAGTTCTCCCAGATTAGAGTCCACGCACTTAACCACTACACCAAACGTGTCCTGGTGGTTACCAAAGTGAGAGACGGCGGGGGGGGGGGGGGCGGGGGAGTGCTGGAGAAGGAGAGGGTGGTCGTAGGCTAAATCTTAACCTCCAGGTGCAGAGGCTGTGTGTATCGGAATGCCACGTGCATGGGGTTCATAGCGGAGGCAGTGGCCCCCTCTGTGCAATATTTGTTGGTATTCTCAAAAACATCTGGTGAGCCACTGCAGAAAATGGAATGCTGAACTAGATGGCTGCCGAGGGATAGTTTCCCCGGGGTGCCAAAAAACATTGGGCCATCACCAGGGGGTAAGATCACTATACCAAGTGAATTTAGACTTGTGGGTTATCATAAGAACATCAGAGAAGCCAATGTTGGATGAGGCCGATGGCCCATCCAGTCCAACACTCTGTGTCACACAGTGGCCAGAAATGCCAGGTGCCATCAGGAGGTCCAGCAGTGGGGCTGGGACACCAGAAGCCCTCCCACTGTTGCCTCCCCGCCAAGCACCAAGAATAAAGGACATCCCTTGCCCCAGACTCAAAGTGCCTATAAGAACATAAGAGAAGCCAATGCTGGATCAGGCCAAAGGCCCATCCAGTCCAATACTCTGTCACACAGTGGCCAAAAACACCAGGTGCCATCAGGAGGTCCAGCAGTGGGGCTGGGACACCAGAAGCCCTCCCACTGTTGCCTCCCCGCCAAGCACCAAGAATAAAGGACATCCCTTGCCCCAGACTCAAAGTGCCTATAAGAACATAAGAGAAGCCAATGCTGGATCAGGCCAAAGGCCCATCCAGTCCAATACTCTGTCACACAGTGGCCAAAAACACCAGGTGCCATCAGGAGGTCCAGTAGGGGGGCCAGAACTCCAGAAGCCCTCCCACTGTTGCCCCCCCCAAGCACCAAGAATACAGAGCATCCCTTGCCCCAGACATAAGAACGTAAGAGAAGCCAATGTTGGATCAGGCCATCTTCTCCCATTCCCCCCCACTTGTCAAAGGCACGTCACATCCCACCCGTCTGCTTTCAGGCAGAGACCTACCCCCCAATGTTCCCTCTAAGCTGAGTCAGTGTGAGCTAGCTCACAGTTTTTTAGCCTCCGGCTCACTCATTTTTGTCTTAGCTCAGGAAGGAGGGCTCCAGAACAGACTGACGTATGCAGAAGCCAAATCGCTCGCTCACAACTTTAATGCCAGGAGCTCACAAAGTAGAATTTTTGCTCACAGGACTCCACAGCTTAGAGGGAGAATTGCTCCCCCCCCCTTAAAGAGCCTTCCCCTCCCCAAGGAGCAAAGACAGAGAGAAAACGGTGCTTGGCCCAGATCCCGGCAAATTCTGGACTCTGCTTGGCACAGGCGGCTTCCATGCCCTGCGCCGTTTGCATAAATTAGTCGGTGAATTAACAGTACCCATCAAGCGACCTCCCTTTTAATTGACCCTGACAAACAGCTGATGGGACTGGGTGGCCCCGGCCGGGGAAGGGCGGCCGCTTTGTTTCCAGCTCTTTGTGCTGCAGGAAAGGACTCCGGCCGCTTGGCCCCCTGGGAGAGGAGAGGGGGGCCGACCCTCACAGGCGGGCGGGCCGGAGCCCTGACTCATGCCTCGCTCCCTGCCAAAGCAGTAGTGCTGGAGCAAGGGAAAGACAGGAAGGCTTAAATTAGAGGGGGCGGGGGTAAGCCTCCTCTCCCTTTGGCTTTGGGAAGCTTTGGTCAGAAAGGGGAAAGGGCCGCATCAGCCGAGAGGGGACCCCGGGAGACGGTCGCACTGTGCCTCAGTGTCCATAAGAACATAAGAGAAGCCAATGTTGGATCAGGCCAATGGCCCATCCAGTCCAACACTCTGTGTCACACAGTGGCCAGAAATACCAGGTGCCGTCAGGAGGTCCACCAGTGGGGCCAGGACATTAGAAGCCCTCCCACTGTTGCCCCCCCCCCAAGCACCAAAAATACAGAGCATCACTTGCCCCAGACCGAGAGCTCCTATCTGTACCTTGTGACTAATAGCCATTGATGGACCTCTGCTCCAGATGCTTATCTAATTCCCTCTTATAAGAACATAAGAGAAGCCAATGTTGGATCTGGCCAATGGCCCATCCAGTCCAACACTGTCACACAGTGGCCAAAATACCAGGGGCCATCAAGAGGTCCAGCAGTGGGGCCAGGACACTAGGAGCCCCCCCACTGTTGCCCCCCCCCCCCAAGCACCAAGAGACAGAGCATCACTTGCCCCAGCCTGAGAGTTCCTGTTTATACCTCGTGGCTAACAGCCACCGATGGACCTCTGCTCCATATGCTTATCCACTTCCCTCTTGAAGCTGTCCATGCTTGTAGCTGCCACCACCTCCTGTGGCAGTGAATTCCATGTGTTGATCACTCTTTGGGTGAAGAAGGACTTCCTTTTATCCATTCTAACCCGACTGCTCAGCAAGTTCCCTCTAAGCTGAGTTAGCGTGAGGTAGCTGAAAGTTTTTTAGCCTCCGGCAAACACATTTTTGTCTTCGCTCAGGAAGGATGGCTCCAGAGCAAACTCATTAATGCGGAAGCCAAATCGCTCACTCACAACTTTAATGCCTGTGGTTCACAAAGTAGAATTTTTGCTCACAAGACTCCACAGCTTAGAGGGAGCATTGTGACCGGTGAACATCATGCCTACATCCTAGGTAGGGATGATGCAAAAGGCAGGAAGGACTCCAGAACTGAGCCAGCAAGATGGCCTGCAAAGAGTCGCCCTGGCCGTGGAGAGCTGTTTTAGAGACAAAAGGAATGTCATCTTTAATTGAGCGAATGAACGAGCGGCACACCTGGTAGGGCACGCTCCATCGTGGAGAAGGAATGGGGCAAGAAAACTCAAAGACGCACGGACAGGAGGAGCCGTGGAATCAAACCCAGTTCTCCCAAATTAGAGTCCACGCACTTATCCACTATACCAAACTGGCTCTTCACAGAGCCTCTGCTTGGCATGCAGAAGGTCCCAGGTTCAATCCCCGGCATCTCCAGTTAAAGGACCAGGTAGTAGGTGATGTGAAAGATCTCCACCTAAGACCCTGGAGAGTTGTAAAGAGGGGCTGTGGCTCAGTGGTAGAGCATCCGCTTGGCATGCAGAAGGTCCCAGGTTCAATCCCCGGCATCTCCAGTTAAAGGACCAGACAGGAGGCGATGGGAACAACCTCTGCCTGAGACCCTAGAGAGCTGTAAAGAGGGGCTGTGGCTCAGTGGTAGAGCATCCGCTTGGCATGCAGAAGGTCCCAGGTTCAATCCCCGGCATCTCCAGTTAAAGGACCAGGCAGGAGGTGATGTGAAAGACCCCTGCCTGAGACCCTGGAGAGCTGCTGCCAGTCTGAGTAGACAATACTGACCTAAATGGACCAAGGGTCTGATTCAGTACAAGGCAGCTTCAGGTTCGTTGTCGAAGGCTTTCAAGGATAAAAGACAGACAAACCCAATACTCAACAACATACACACTGTCATCAATCTGTTGTATGAATGGGAATGTAAAGATTTTTATATAGGTTTTTTTTTTTTTGATTGTTCATATTCATATTTTTTCTTGGTTTTATGGATTTCTCTTTTAAGTAATATTTTATTAGAATGTAAGAAAAGGTAAAGGTAAAGGTTCCCTTGCTCGAAAGCCAGTCGAGTCCGACTCTAGGGTCGTGGTGCTCCTCTCCGTTTCAAAGCTGAAGAGCCAGCGCTGTCCGAAGACGTTTCCGTGGTCATGTGGCCGGCATGACTAAACACCAAGGCGCACGGAACGCTGTTCCCTTCCCAGCGAAGTATTTATCTACTTGCAATTTCTTGCTTTCGAACGGCTAGGTTGGCAGGAGCTGGAACTAGAGACGGGAGCTCACTCCGTCATGCGGCACACTCGGGTCTCAAACTGCTGAACTACTGACCTTCCACAGCCTGCAGTTCAGCGTCTTAACCACTTGAGCCACCACAGCTCCTCAGAATGTAAGAAAGGCCTGTTATATAGAAGGCTTTTTCGTTGTAGGTCTGATATCGCTAGCAGACAAGATAATAGGTACAAAGTTAATGATTCTGTACTTCTTAAGGGCAAAACCTTGCAATGTCTGGGTCTGACAAGATTTCGGTCTCATATCAGGAAAAAAACATTTTTTGTTTGGGATATGAGGAATCCTTGCCCATTATCATTTAGGTTAGGTTAAGTAAACACTTAGGTTTTACGTAGGTTTGACATAGATATATGTTTCTTTACATCTGGCCAATCAGAGTATTATTACTCAAATGACCACTGTCTTTTGTAACCAATTATGCTTTTTTGAATATTGTTTTTTTTAATGATGTCTGTCCATGTATAAAATATAATGTATTTGCTGAATATGGTCAGAATATGCTCAAGAAGAAGAAGATGAAGAAGAAAAAGAAGAGTCAATTTTGGGTGGACTATTTGGTCCAACTGTTTTCCTGTTAATTGAAATAAAACACAGATCTTCCTCCTCATTTGACTTCATTTTTGACATGGAATCTAACATGTAGAACAAACAAGAGGGGGACCCACGATACTCGCGGGG
>NW_015176473.1:491709-498631 GCF_001447785.1 Gekko japonicus
AGTTGTCCAGCCAGGGGATCAGCCGGCGGCGGCGAGGCGCTGCGTTCTTCTCGCCCGTCCTCCCCGCGCCTTTCCGGGTGTCGCTCTGTTTCTGTCTCAGGCTCCGTTCCCCGCCAGCCCCTCACCGGAGGAGGAGCCCTGCAGAGAGGCGGCCCAGGCCGGCCCTCGAAGTCTGGCCCACCGCCCGAGAGAAGCGCTTCAGGAGAGGCAGAGCCGGAGTGGCCAGTCCCGGCCAACGGAGAGCCGGAGATGGGAGGGGGGATTCCTGCAGTGGGTCCCTGCACAGGGTGGCCCGGGAGGCACTTGCAAGCCCCGTCCTTTGCGTTTAAAATGCCGGCGAGGCGCGGAGTGGCAGGAGCCGCGAAGGGACTCCCCCGGCCGGGCCTTCGAGTGGCGGATTGGGGCCGGGCTGGGGTGCCCCCCGGCCCCCCGTGGCTCTCCCCCCCCAAGCAAGGCCACGGCTTGCAGCCGCCGGGCCTCACTGGCCTTCCCCCCTCACTCCAAAGGTAGGCACACGGCTTGTAGCCGCCGGGCCTTGCTGGCCTCCCCCCATGGCTCTGGAGTGCCACTCGCCACCCCCTACTGCTCTCCGCTTCCCTTTCAAGCGGCGGCGGCGGCAGCCTCGGCTGCCAAGCGTTCCATGCGCATGCGCACGGAACGCTTGCACTTTCGGGGGGATTTTAACATCCCCCCGAATTTTTTTTTAAGTTTTTGCATTTTTGTGCACATGTGGGGACTGGCCCACGTGTGCACAAACCTCCCCCGGCCCCCCAGCTGCCCCCGGAGCGCTGATTTAGCGATCCGCACTCCGGGGGCAAGTTGGCTATTAGATATATAGATCTGACGGATTGTAAACTCTCACCAGAAGAAACCTCCATCTTAGCCAAGGGAGGTAACTTCACAGTCACCCCTACAGAAATTCCTGTGGAAGACATCATTGATAATGTAGAAGCTGCCATTCGTCATCTACCTGAAGAAGAAGCTGAAGAAATAAGAGGGGAGGCAGCAAGGATCCTACGAAAAGCAAAGCTTCCCACCAGCAATATAACAAGAAGAGAAATGCCATCAAGATCCAGACATCATTATTCTACCAGCCGACAAAGGAAATGCCACAGTGATCATGAAAACGAAAGAACACAAAGATAAGATTAGAGAACTTCTGGACCCTGCCACATACAAAAAACTAAAAAGAGATCCTACCTCCAAGATCACCAGACAAACGCACTCACTGATCAGGAATTCCTCACTTCATCCTGACACACAGAAAAAAAAACTATACAAGACAGAAGCAGAGCCACCACGACTATATGGACTCCCTAAAATCCATAAGGCCTCAGTCCCACTCCGACCTATCGTGAGTGCCACTGGTTCCCCGACAATAGCACTACAGATAAGATTAGAATTTCAACAGCCAATCCACATACAAAAGAACCTCCTCAGGAAACAATCCATATACAAAAGAATCTCCTCAGGAAAGCTCCTCCATTAGCACATTCACAGCCTGGGGAACTCCTACAAGAGAATGACTCAGCCCTACCCCACCTTCCTGAGTAGATATAACTTACCTGCCTACCATTTTTCTTCTTCTCACCTTGACACAGAGAGTGCTCCCTCTTTCTGTGTGATACCTGTGAGGATGCCTGCCACAGCTGCTGGCGAAACGTCAGGTCCTACAATGCCAAGGCCACACAATCCGGAAAATCTGCAACAACTAGCCACTTCAGGTGTTCATATGAAGTGATACGATCCAGTTGTGCCAGAGTCCTGAACTCCGACTCAATCCACATTCTGGATTAATGTCACCAGACATCTAAGCAATTTATCCAGTTACTTCAGAATCCGCTGGAGATTCTTTTGTAAGGATGCGATTCAAGCAATGCTGTCTGTGGGAGTTGGGAAACACATTTTTACTTGTCGTTTTACTGTCGGACCTGTGCTTGAAATGACTGGGTGCTCTCTCTCAGATATACTTCAGGAACCCGGCAGGTCTGCCATTTTTCCTATTTTTGTTTGTTTGTTTCTTTGAAGGCTGAGCAGCATTTTCCTGAGGTCTGCTAAACACATTTGAAGACCATTTTTTTAAAGGGAGGGGCTTGTCATTCACAGTTCCGCAGGGCCTGCAAGACGGAGCTCTTCCGCCAGGCTTTCAAATAGGAGCCACCACCACTGTTACCACCCACGATCCCATGTGTACACCGAGAATACTGGACTGGCCCACTACCGACAATGCCATTCAACATCTGGCCTGAAGATCTGGACTGGAGGACTGGAATGAAAACGCACGACATCCACTTTAATATTATTTAATACTGCAAGCATTTTAATGTTTATTGTTGATATATTAAGTATGTTTTATGCTATTTCAATGTTTTATGGGTTATGTGAAATCGGCATATTTTGCCTTCCTTTGTAAGCCGCCCAGAGCCTGTTTACACGGTGGGTGGGGTATAAATATAAGTATAAATAAAATAATTTTTTGTTAGATCCTCAACTGGGCGTGCCTCTGCCAAGGACAGTTTGCCATCGGAATTCACCCCTTCCTGTGTCATCTGCATGGGTGGTTGACCCACCAAGTACCAGAAGGAGGAAGAGGAGGAGGAGATTGGATTTATACCCTGGCCCTTCACTTGGAGTCTCAGAGCTGCTTACAAACTCCTTTCTCTTCCCCTCCCCACAACAGACACCCTGTGAGGTAGGTGGGCCTGAGAGAGCTCTGAAAGAAACAGCTCTTTTTCAAGAACAGCTCTTGTCAGAACTATGGCTTGCCTAAGGTCATCCAGCAGCTGCAAGTGGAGGAGTGGGGAATCAAACCCAGCTCTCCCAAATTAGAGTCCGCGCACTTAACCACCTGTCACGGCTCAGGTGGGGTGTCACCTGACGCTGCCACCATTCTGGATTTAGGTTCCCTTGAGAAGGCCCAGAGCACCCTCCCAAGACCTTCAGACCTCCCTTTTGGCCGAATAACAGGCGTGAGGACCAGGCAGAGTACAACAAGGAAAATAGTTTATTGTATAGGAGGTCAAACAACAAGGTGTGGAATAATAACAGTAGGTGGGTGAAAAGAAAAGAAATCAAATGCCCTAACACGTCTAAATATATACTGTCCCTAGCTCACTATTCCAAGTGACACTGGACTATTCACCCTTCCCTCAGGATGAGGGTTTCTTCCTGCAGCAGCCCCCCTTCCGGCTCTGCTCTCTGGAAGAAAGAACAGCTTCTGCTCTTGCACCAGCCCTTTTGTTCCCCAGCCCTCTTCTTCCCTATTGGTCAATTTTAGCTCCAAAACCTCTCAGGGGCTTCTGGGACTTGTAAGTCCAGCCTCACCTACTGCTAGCCAGGCTCACTGGGCCTAGTAGGCCTCTGGTGGCACCACCACACCAAACTGGCTCTGACCCAGTCCAGGAGGCCAATATTTTACAAATTACCTTGAAATACACACACAGGGCTATTTTTGGGCAGGAACGCACAGGAACAGAGTTCCGGCTGGCTCCCAAGTTGGCCACGCCCAGCAGGAACTCATTAGCATAATAGGCCACACCCAACAGCAGAGACTCATTAGGATTGGCTACATTAGGGGCGTGTGGCCTAACATGCAAAGGAGTTCCTTCTTCAAAAAAAGGCCCTGGGTTTTGACAACAAACAAGGTAAACAGAATAACAAGCAAAAGGTGGGTGTGGCTGGATGACCACACTTCTGGTAACATGGGGGTGCGGCCTAATGTGCTAATGAGCTGTGCTGGCGGGGGTGTGGCCTAATATGCTAATGAGTTCCTGGTGTTGGGTGTGGCCTATTATGCTAATTAGTTCCTGCTGGGCTTCTTCTACAAAAAGAGCCCTGCACACATACAAACAAACCCTATATTCAAGTATGGTAGCACTTTAGAGAGCAATGGGATCTTGGGAGTATGAGCTTCTGAGAGTCAACGTCCCCTTTATCGGGGATCAAACCCTGGGTTTGAGTTCAGTGGCACCTTAGAAACCAACAAGATTTTGGGGGTATTAGCTTTGACTCTCGAAAGCGCATACCCCAAAAATGTCGTTGGTCTCTCAGGCGCTGCTAGACTTGAATCCAGCTCTCTTTTTTAACTGCAGGCCAACATGGCCACCCTCTGAAACTTAGAAACGTAGAAAACATAGAAACACAGAGCTGGAAGGGACCTCACGGGTCATCTAGCCCAACCCACTGCACAACGCAGGGAATTCACAACTCCCTCACCTCTACGCCCCCAGTGACCTCTGCTCTATGTCCAGAGGAAGGCAAAAAACCTCCAGGATCCCTGGTCAATCTGGCCTGGAGAAAAATTGCTTCCTGACCCCAAAGTGGCGACCGGCATTTCCCTGGGCGTGTAAGAAAGGGCCACGAGAACTAAGCACGGAGGCAACCCTTCCTGCCCTCCCTTCTCGTGATCTGCCTCAGTTCGCACAATCCGCATGGCTGTCAGATGGCCATCTAGCCTCCGCTTGAAGACCTCCCAAGAAGGAGAGCCCACCAGCTCCCCAGGAGGCCGGTTCCACTGAGGAACTGCTCTGTCAGGAAGTTCTTCCTAACGTTCAGCCGAAAACTCCTCGGATTTAATTTCAACCCGTTAGTTCTGGTCCGACCTTCTGGGGCAACAGAAAACGACTCTCCTCCATCCTCCGTAGGGCAGCCCTTTCAAATCCTTGAAGGTGGCCATCCGTCATCTCCTCTCCAGGCTAAAGGACAAACAAGCCCTGACACTGTGCTTTGGCAGACGGGGGAAGAGACATCCAAGCGGTGAGCTCATCCCTCTATAGCGCTTGGAGCCTTAAGCATGAGAACGTCTGGCGTACTAAGATCCAACTATTACACCGTCGGGGTGGACGTTCGCTCCCTTGCCTGTTCCCCGGGACCAGGAGTCCGGTGGTTCCACCTCCCCGCTTGTCCTCTTCAGCAGAAAGAAACCCAGATGTTCGAACCGAGCCCTACGTGTTCAGCCCCTTCCCCTTTGGGAGACAACAGCGGTGGTGGAGCATCAACCTTCGTGATACCTCACAGCTGGCTCTCGGGCCAGCTCCCAAGAACGTTTCCATTACAGCAGGCAAGATGACTTCATAGTACCGCACTCTATACCTCAAAGTTGAGCCCTGGCGAAGAGCGAGAACCCATAAATCTGAAGGAAACATTGTGGGAGGAAGGAGAACCTTGTGGGGCCAAGCTGACCCTTTTCCAAAACACTGAAATCTTAAACCTTCCCTTGAGGGAACAGGAGGCCTGTCAGGCAAAAGGGAAGCAGGATCTTTGTCTCCGGATATTCCCAAGGGACTTCTCCCCACCTGGGGTCTCATCTGCACCTGCCAAGACCCATCTTAGCTATTGGGAGAAACAAAGAAATAAGACCCGCCATCTTTTCCATGTCCTTCTGGGAGAAGCAGCTGCTGTCTGATGTCTCTCTGAGGTTTTAAAACTCCTAGCTGGTCTGTAGCCAGGATTTTGTGGCTTGTGGGGCAATTTTTTTTCCTGGTGGGGCTGAAATCCTCTGTGCAGAAAGGAAAGCCATTGAGCCAGTAGAAATCTGATACCAGGAGAGATCTCTAAACTGCAGGCTGTCAGCCACTTTAGATGACAGTTCTCAGCTGCTGCAAGTTAATCACTTCTGCCAGCCCCAGCAACAATTCTGGTAACAAGCCGGCAGATGGGGGTGATGACTTCTACAGTCAAGAAAGCGAACACTTAGGCAGAAAACCTCTCTTAAAGGAGGCCAGTTTCTTGACACAGAGTGAGAAGGGATCCCAGAGGTCACCTACTCCAACCCCCTTGCTCAGTGCAGGGATTAGTCAACCACAGCACCCCACTCTGCTTAAAGGAGCACAGACCTTTCAAACATGTCTAAAAATGATTGGAAAAAACAATTTACAGGAAGCTGAGTTAGTGTGAGCTAGCTCAAAGTTTTTTAGCCTCCAGCTCACACATTTTTGTCTTCGCTCAGGAAGGACGGCTTCAGAGCAAACTGATTTATGCAGTAGCCAAATTGCTTGCTCACAACTTTCTAGCAGATTTTCTCCTTGGAGTATTAATTCTGATGGAAGTCCTGTTGGCTCTTCCTTCCGAAAGTGTCTGCTTGCGGTTCTCCCATGCCTCACATGCACCAGCGCTTTGATTTTAAAGAGACGTTTAGCAAAGACAGACATGAAGCTATGCTCCCAGTGACGGAGGGCACCGGTCCACCCGGCCAGGCAGCATCTTTTCTGTCCTCCCAGTCTCAACCTGAGCCCCCTTTCCAAATCATCCTCTCCTGGCTCTTTTTGGTGTGAGAGCCAGTTCGGTGTCGTGGTTAAGGGTGCGGACTCTAATCTGGGAGAACCTGGTTTGATTCCCCAGTCCTCCACTTGCAGCGGCTGGATGACCTTGGGCAAGCCATAGTTCTGTCAGAGCTGTTCACTCAAGGACAGTTCTGGAAAGAGCTCTCTCAGCCCCGCCTACCTCACAGAATCATAAAATGTTAGAGTTGGAAGGGACCTTGCAGGTCATCTAGTCCAACGCCCTGCACTCTGCAGGAGCATAGCTGAAAGATAGCCGTACACAGGGAGTCTGCTGTGGGGAGGGAGGGAAACGAGCTTGTAAACTGCTCTGAGATTCCAAGTGAAGGGCGGAGTATAAATCTAATCTCCTCCTCCTCCTTTTATTTATTTTATTTTTTATTTATTTTTGTATTTATACAAAAAAATTATCTGGGACTCTGATCTGGGAGAACCGGGTTGGATTCCCCACTCCTCCAGTTGCAGCTGCTGGATGACCTTGGGCAAGCCGTAGCTCTACTACTACTACTACTACTACTACTACTACTACTAGCTGGAGATGCCACAGGTGCCAACTGGGACCTTCTCTTCTTCTTCTTCTTCTTCTTCTTCTTCTTCTTCTTCTTCTTCTTCTTCTTCTTCTTCTTCTTCTTCTTCTTCTTCTT
>NW_015176473.1:498652-521345 GCF_001447785.1 Gekko japonicus
CCCCCTCCAGTTGCATCTGCTGGATGACCTTGGGCAAGCCGTAGCTCTACTACTACTACTACTACTACTACTACTACTACTAGCTGGAGATGCCACAGGTGCCAACTGGGACCTTCTGTACTACTACTACTACTACTATCACCACCACCACCACCACCACCACCACCACCACCACCACCACCACCACCACCACCACCACCACCACCACCACCACCACCACCACCACCACCACCACCACCACCACCACCACCACCACCACCACCACCACCTAGAGATGCCACAGGTGCCAACTAGGACCTTCTGTACTACTACTACTACTACTGCTGCTGCTGCTGCTACTACTACTGCTGCTGCTGCTACTACTACTACTACTACTACTGCTGCTACTACCTGGAGATGCCACAGGTGCCAACTGGGACCTTCTGTGGTCAAAAAAGCCCATGTTCCACTGCTGAGCCTGACCACAATTCAAATGGCTTCCAGCATTCCCATAAACCGCACAAAACTTTCTCTTTCCTCCCCACTTCCCCACCCCCAGCTGGGAAACCCGACTTGGAAAATATGAATTCATTCAGGCTGGGTAACTGGAGACCATCCAGGAAGTGGGCTCTGGAAGACTGAGGAGGTGGGGGGGGAGGCTTGTGTGGAGTTGAGGAGAGCAGAGAGGAACCAGGCTGCCTTTGGCAGAAAGGACTCCCCAAAGCCCTGCGGGTGAGGGGACCGGCAAGACAGCCAGTTGGCTTGGTTTCCTGCCTGTGTTCCCTCCAAGCTGAGTCGGTGTGAGCTAGCTCACAGTTTCTTAGCCTCCGGCTCGCACACTTTTTGACTTAGCTCAGGAAGGAGGGCTCCGGAGCAAACTGATTGATGCAGGAGCCAAATCGCTCGCTCACCACTTTAATGCCGGCAGCACACAAAGTAGATTTATTTATTTTTTTGCTCACAAGACGCCACAGCTTAGAGGGAGCGTTGGTTGGGGCCATTGCTGAATTTGGCAAGGGGGCAGAGATGGGGGTTAGGCAGGCTCTGAGCAGACAACAAAGACCCCAAAGCAGGAGAGACCCCCCTCGCCCCTCCAGCCCAGAGACGCTTCCTGCGTTATAAGACTTCCCACGCCGCTTCCGTGCCAGGGAGGGTGGGCAGGCACCCGGCCTGGAGGCCTTCGAGGCAGACAGCGGCAGCACCACATTGGAGTTCTTCATACCCCCGTCCCTTTCCAGAGGACATGCCGGCCACTCCGCCTCCCTTCCGACTGGAGAGGGGCCAAACGGAGGCTCCGTCGGCTGGGAGGAAAAGACCGTGGCACGGGGCCAGGTTCGGCTTCTATACAGCTGTGCTAGGAGGGGGGGCCTCCGTCTCCTTGAATGGTTGACATCTGGAAAAATACGAGCGGTTATTGTTCGCTTACCGGTGAGGCCAGCCACCCTCGCCTGGCCTCCGCCCCACTGGGCTCGTCTACCTCCACCCCCACATTTCCAAATTAATCTGGATAACTCTGGCCATGGGGATACAACCCCCCCCCCCCAATGTTCCTAGTTCGTCACACAGCCACACTTCTTTGAGAAGGTTTTAATGGGAGCGATGGCCTCACTAGAAAGGAGGAGGAGGAGGAGGAGGAGGAAAAGGAAGAAGAGGAGGAGGAGGAGATTGGATTTATACCCCGCCCTTCACTACCCAAAGGAGTCTCAGAGCGCCTTACAAACTCCTTTCCCTTCCCCTCCCCACAACAGACACCCTGTGAGGTAGGTGGGGCTGAGAGAGCTCTGACAGAAACGGCTCTTTTTCAAGGACAGCTCTGACAGAACTACGGCTTGTCCAAGGTCATCCAGCAGCTGCATGTGGAGGAGTGGGGAATCAAAACCGGTTCTCCCCGATTAGAGTCCGCGCACTTAACCACGACACCAAACTAGGAGTACTCACACTACAAAATGAAGGTGGGAGCACAGCCCGAGGTGGTCTCCAAAATTATTACCTCATCGGGCATCCCCGGGACCTGCCCCAAGTCAACAGCCGAAGAACACAGGAACTGTCCCGCAGGATCAGGGTACATCCCAATAAGAGTTTTGGATTCCCCACATCACCTAGTCAGGTTCCCCCCCCCAAAGCTCAAAAAGATGGCGGTAGCCTCATTCCCTGCCAGATGGTGTTGTGAGGTAGACTGCCTCTCAATGTGGAGGCTCCAGTTGACCTTAACTACCAAGTCTTAACCCTGCTTGGGTAAAGTCGTTAGCCAGCTCCCCTGGAGAAAATGACCGCTTTGGAGGGTGGACTCTATGGCATTATAGAATCACAAGGGGCAGGACCCGCGAGACTCTCGGGGGGGGGACCTCTACACATGAGGCAGAGGAGGAAGCAGCAGGAGGAGGTAAGTCCCCCCCATCCTGCCGGTTCCTCCCCCATATCCGCCACCACCACCCCGCTCGATCTCCTCCCTCTGGCCTTCCCTCCCCCGGCTCCGAAGCGAGGGCCGAGCGGCGAGCCGCTCGGTCCTCGCTGCTCTTCCCCCCCCTCCTCGCTTGCCATTTAAACATCCCCCCGATATTTTTTACAGGGTTTCTGATTTTTGTGCACACCTGGGGACTGCCCCACGTGTGCACAAAACTCTCCCTCCCTCCCAGGTGCCCCCGGTGCGTGGATTTAGGTATCCGCACACCAGAGGGCGACTTCAGAATTAGATATATAGATAGAGCTGGAAGGGGTCCTAAAGGCCATCTTGTCCACCCCCCTGCTCAATGCAGGATCAGCCTAGAGCATCCCTGACAACTGTTCATCCAGCCGCTGCTTGAAGTCTGCCAGCGAGGGGGAGCTCACCACCTCCCCAGGCCGCCGATTCCACTGCTGCACAACTCCTACTGTCAAGACGTTTTTCTTACTTTCCAGCCAGTACCTTCCTGGTCCTCTCCTCTTCTGCCACCAGGAACAGCTCCCTGCCCTCCTCTAAGTGACAGTCTTTCAAATACTTGAAGAGAGCCATCCTGTCCCCCTCCAGCTCCTCTTCCCCAGACTAAACATTCCCAAGTCCCTCAGCCTTTCCTCGCAGGGCTTGGTCTCCAGGCCCCCGATCATCCTCGTCCCTCTCCTCTGCATCCGCTCCATTCTGTTGTAGTATGAATGGGAATATAAAGATTTTTATATATAGGTTTTTCTTCTTCTTGATTGTTCATATTTATATTTCTCTGGTTTTTATAGATTTATTCTTAAGTAATGTTTTATTAGGATGTTAGAAAGGCCTGTTATATAGAAGGCTTTCCTCTTGTAGTTCTGATATTGTTAGCAGACAACATAATAGGTACAAAGTTCATGATTCTGTAGTTCTTCGGGCAAACCTTTCAATGTCTGGGTCAGATAAGATTTTAGTCTGGTATGAAGAATCCTTGCCCATTATCATTTAGGTTAGGTTAAGTAAACACTTAGTTTGACGTAGATATATGTTTCTTTATATCTGGCCAATCAGAGGATTATTACTCAAATTACCACTGTCTTTTGTAACCAATTATGCTGTTTGAATATCGTGTATTTCCTGAATATGTTCAGAATATATATCAGGATATAAATCCAAATAAATAAATAAATAAATAAATAAATAATATATTCACGGAGAAGATGAAGAAGAAAAATAAGAAAGTTGTCAATTTTGGATGGACTATTTGGTCTAATTGTTTTCCTGTTAATTGAAGCATATTTCCTGAATATGCTGAGAAGAAAGTAGTCAATTTTGGATGGACTATTTGGTCCAATTGTTTTTCTGTTAATTGAAATAAAACATAGATCTTTCTCCTCATTTGACTTCATTTTTGACATGGAATCTAATATGTACAACACTGTCCACATCCTTTTTGAAGTGAGGCCTCCAGAACTGCACGCAAGACTCCAGGTGCAGCCTGACCAATGCGGTGTACAGCGGGACTATCACAACTTGCGATTTGGATCTTAGGCCTCTGTTGATACACCCCAAGATCGCATTAGCCTTTTTTGTCGCTGCACCACACTGGCTGCTCATATTTAACCTATTTAACTTATGCCCCCAGTTAGGTCTGTCCCCTCCCCAAACTCCACCCTCCCAAGGCTCCACCCCCCTATTTCCATGAATTTTGCAACCCAGAGTTGGCTTTGGTAGCCAGACATCCAGGGAAGGGCCAGTCGAGAGCATTTTGCCCCCCACCCAGGCAAAGTACAACCACCCCCTCCTAGGTCCATGCCCTTGCTGGTCAACTCCAATCCAAGTCACTGCAAGGGGAGGGATTGTGGCGCAGTGGGAGAGCCTCTGCTTGGCATGCAGAAGGTCCCAGGTTCAATCCCCGGCATCTCCAGTTAAAAAGGACCAGGCAGGAGGTGATGGGAAAGACCTCCGCCTGAGACCCTGGAGAGCTGTAAAGAGCTGTGGCTCAGTGGTAGAGCATCTGCTTGGCATGCAGAAGGTCCCAGGTTCAATCCCTGGCAGTTAAAAGAACCAGGCAGGAGGTGATGGGAAAGACCTCCGCATGAGACCCCAGAGAGCTGTAAAGAGGGGCTGTGGCTCAGTGGAAGAACCTCTGCTTGGCATGCAGAAGGTCCCAGGTTCAATCCCAGGCATCTCCAGTTAAAAGAACAGGCAGTAGGTGATGTGAAAGATGTCGGGTGAGCCCACCATGGTGTAAGATGTTTGTCTCCCTGGCCTGCTTTCCTCCCTGCAGCTGCTGGACGGCCTTATCTGCCTGACCTTGAGCTCCTAGACGCCTTGCGCATGAGAATGCAGCTTCTTCCTGCTTGTAGCTCAGACCGTTAGATTTTCCCGGTGCTCGTCTTTAATTGCTTATTGGCTTTCAGGTGTCAGGGGGCCGTGCACGAAACCTGTATATCTGTGGCATCCAAGTTGAATATGTTATTCCTGACTTAAGAGTGCAAGGCATTCCATCTCTCTGATCAACAAGACTTTTCTTACACAAGGACTGGTTGTTGGTACGGAGTTATTGAGACCCTGACAAGAGACTTCTGCCTGAGACCCTGGAAAGCGGCTGCCGGCTTGAATAGACAATACTGACCGATGAATTGATGGTCTAATTCAGTACTAGGGGAAAAGGCCGTATACATGCGCTAAATAATGCAAAAACGATACTACAGTGTAAACAACTCAAACTTTATGTTTTGGACCTCTCCTCCACTTGTATTTTTGTATACATTTTTGTATTCTGGTGAGCAGGGGTCATTTCCTGCGGGAGCGCACAGGAGCGGAGCTCCGGCAGTAAGGAGCCCAGGGGGCGGGCACATGCAACAAGCCCTGCCCCCTGCTCCCAGCAGCCCTCAGTCGGGCCATGAGGAGCAAGAAGCAGCCAGGTAAGTTGCAGAGCCCCCCCCCCCCGGCCTGCCTTCAGGTAGAAGCTCTCCCTTCTCTGTGAGGGCAGATCTGCACGTCCCCCCCCCCATAGCTAGCAATCCAAAACAGTGGAGCCTGAGAGGTGGGTGTTGCCTTCTGACACACTTCCAGTGACATCAGGGGGTGTAGCATATGCAAAGAAGTTATGCTAATGAGTTATGCTAATGAGCTCCTGCACCACTGTTTCTACAAAACGACCTCTGCTGGTGAGAGCCAGTTTGGTGCAGGGGTTAGGAGTGCGGACTCTAATCTGGGAGAACCGGGTTTGATTCCCCACTCCTCTGCTTGCACCTGGCTGGATGACCTTGGGCAAGCCCTAGTTCTGACAAGAGCTGTCCTTGAAAAAGAGCAGTTACTGTCAAGAGCTCTCTCAGCCCCACCCGCCTCCCAGGGTGTCTGTTGTGGGGAGGGGAAGGGAAAGGAGTTTGTAAGCCGCTCTGAGACTCCTTTGGGTAGTGAAGGGCGGGGTATAAATCCAATCTCTTCTTCTTCTTCTATTCTATCGTTACAATTGTTTATGTCATAGTATTGTTTTTGCATCATTTTGCGCATGTATACGGCTTTTTTCTCTCTTGTTCTCTGGATATTATGAGCCGTGATCCTCATGTGCTGTAGCTAATTCAGTGTGAGGCAAGTCCATGTGTTCCAGTTTGTCCCAGGGACATGGCTTCGATATGGACAACAGCAGAACAGGCCGTGGAGTGGATCCCAGCCCTGTCCCATGCCACTGGTGTCCAGGTGCAAACGGAGTCCTTGGAGTGCGCATTGACTCCCTCCTCACCGTGCAGTCCCAAGCAGGCAGGGGGGAGGTTTGGCCAGAGAACCGATCCTGACCCTCTACCAAGCAGACGACCTACTCTTTACAAAACTAGCCAGACTTCAGACAGTTCTCTGCCCACGCTGGGCCTGTCTCGCAGTCTCGGTCTCTTTTTCCAGCCCAGGACACTTATTTATATAAATGCATGATGTTCTCATTGGCAAGACCCTTTAACAATAGGAGGATTAAGCGCCAGCCCAGATGGGAGTTTTAAATCTGCTCCAGAGTCTTGGAGTTGTCGACGTCGGTGTGTGAAGCAGACAAGGCAAAGATCCTTCTCGGTGAGAGAGGCAGGGCAGGGCGGGATGTCCTACGGAAGTTGGCTTGCCAGGGGTTATGGGAACTGGATAAGCATATGGAGCAGAGGTCCATCAGTGGCTATTAGCCACAAGGTATAGATAGGATCTCTCAGGCTGGGGCAAGGGATGCTCTGTATTCTTGGTGCTTGGGGGTGGGGGGAAGAGTGGGAGGGCTTCTAGCGTCCTGGCCCTACTGCTGGACCTCCTGATGGCACCTGGTATTTTGGGCCACTGTGTAACACAGAGTGTTGGATTGGATGGGCCTTTGGCCTCATCCAACATTGGCTTCTCTTATGTTCTTAAATAGGAAACTGTTAAAATGGAGCGGAAATGACTGGGAGAATTTACGCAGATTCTGAAAAACGAGTTCTCAGATTTGAAAGATAACAATGGAAGTGGACTGAAAGTGCAGTATTCAGCATGCGTGAAAGTGCCCCTTTATTTGGAGCGGAGGGCAGGGGGTAGTGGCGGGGAACATCTTCAGATAGGCAACCAGAATCTGTGGAGAAGAACGTGCAGATCCTAGGAACAGAACAAAACACTTTTTGTAGACGTTGGCCTTTTAGAAAAGAACAACAATGTCAACAGCTACATTTCTGATGCCCTGAGATGCTAATCTTCAGGAGCGAAAGAAAACAAAGATTTTCACTGGTACACAAACTTTCTGAGGAGGACTGAAGGCAGAAGACTGGGAAAACATGAAAACACAAGAAGAGCCCTGCTGAATCAGACCAGTGGTCCATCTAGACAGGCATCTTGTCCCACACAGTGGCCAACCCATTCCTCTGGAGGTCAAGCCATAGGGCATAGAGGCCAAGGTCTTCATAAGAACATAAGAAGAGCCCTGTTGGATCAGATCAATAGTCCATCCAGTACAGCATCCTATCTCATACAGTGGCCAACCAGTTCCTCTGGACGTCCAACAACAGGGCACAGAGGCCAAGGCCTTCATAAGAACATCAAAAGATCTCTGCTGGATCAGACCAATCGTCCATCTAGTCCAGCATCCTGTCTCACACAGTGGCCAACCAGTTCCTCTGGAGGGCCAACAACAGGGCATAGAGGCCCAGGCCTTCACAAGAACCTCAGAAGAGACCTGCTGGATCAGACCAGTGGTCCATCTAGTCCAGCATTCTGTCTCACACAGTGGCCAGCCAGCTCCTCTAGAGGGCCAACAACAGGGCATAGAGGCCCAGGCCTTCACAAGAACATCAGAAGAGCCCTGCTGGATCAGACCCATGGTCCATCAAGTCCAGCCTCCTGTCTCACACAGTGGCCAGCCAGTTCCTCTGGAGGGCCAACAACAGGGCATAGAGGCCCAGGCCTTCCCAAGAACATCAGAAGAGCCCTGCTGGATCAGACCAGTGGTCCATCTAGTCCGGCATTTTGTCTCACACAGTGGCCAGCCAGTTCCTCTCGAGGGCCAACAACAGGGCATAGAGGCCCAGGCCTTCACAAGAACATCACCTTGTTTGTTTGACCTCTTATACAATAAACTATTTTCATTGTTCACTCAGCCTAGTCTTCAAGCCGGTTATTTGGCCAAAAAGGAAGGTCAGAAGGTCTTGGGAGGGTGCTCTGGGCCTTCTCAAGGGAGCCTGGAACCAGAGTGGTGGCAGCGTCAGATGACACCCCACCTGAGCCGTGACAAAAGGTGAGCACCAGCACCTTGAAACGCACGTGGAATTCGATAGGCAGCCAGTGCAATTCATGCAGCACTGGATGGATGTGGGCCCGCACACAGTGACACAGCCAGCACCCCCCACGATGTCCCCGCCTCCAGCCCTCCTGTTGCTTGCCAGGTTCCGTCTGGCAGCCCCGCTCCTGGGTTCTTCCATCTACAATGGCTCCCAGTTTGCTCCCAAGCCCAGCCTTATATGGCTTGGGGACAGCATACCTTAAGAACCTAGGGTCGCCAGGTCCCCCCAGCCATGGGCAGGGGGTAGGGGGTAGGGTTGTCAGATCCAGGTTGGGAAACTCCTGGAGATTTGGGGATGGAGCCTGTGGGTGGACAGGGACCTCCGTGGGGGACAATGCCTTAGAGAGTCCAGACTCCAAAGCAGCCATTTTCTCCAGGGGAGCTGATCTCTGTTGTCTGGAAACGATCAGTAATTCCAGTGGATCTCCAGGTCCCACCTGGAGGTTGACATCCCTAGGACTGCCCTCTCCCATATGAACCTACATGTCCACGCTGGTCATCTTTGGAGACCCTGCTCTGGATGCCCTCTCTAGGTAAGGCTAGCCAGGCGTAGAGATGTGAAGGCCCGGAAAAAACCCGGAAAAATTTGGGAAAAAACATGATTCTTCCCCGAAGCCTTTTCTGTTTTTCCCCCGAAAAATTGAAAAAAGAAAAGAAAAGAAAAAGAAAGTAATTATGGAACATTTTATTTTAACATGATTATTAAAATATTTTAAGACAAGGTGTTCAAATATTTCCCAAATCATTTCTAAAAAATATGTATGGTATCAGATTGAGCTAATTTCTGAGCACTGAGGACAAGCAAGTCCTAGGTTACAAACTGCTCTCTCCAATGCAAGAACAAGACACATTTCTTCCTTTAGGAGGTGCTGTTGTCACAAGAAAAGAAAAAGGTTTCAGTTTTGTTTTTGCATGTGGGTGGGTATTCTGTTTGTAATAATTTTGGATACACTATATTTTTAATATGCTAGTTGTGACTTCATGCCAAGTAAAAATTTCCATAGTCATATTTTATGTTCCTAAAGTGACAGAATGACTTTCAATCTGGAAAAGAAAAAAGAAGTGTTAATGTAGCATTTTTTCCCATTTTTCTAAAAAATTCCATTTCCCCCCAAAAAACTGGGGAAAAAACGGGTTTTTTTTCCGAGTTTCAAAATTTCTGGAAATTTTACATCTCTAGCCAGGCAGCCACCCAATAAAAGGCCTTCTGGAGCCCAAACTTTCGAACTCCCACCCCAGGGAGATTTATCTGTCTCCCTCCATCATTCTCTTCCACTACTGGGCAGAAGACTTCCTTGTTTTGTTTGGAGTTCCCTCACTAACTCTTCTTAGCCCCCCCCCTTTGTTACGTATGTTATGTGTTTGTACGGTTTTATTGAATCGTTTGACTATTTTGTATGTACTCTACTTTACATGCTGTTTTAAAAGTCTTAAATGTTCTAATGTTGAAACGTTTTAACGTCTGCTGCCTTGCTTACCCTATCTGGGTGGAAAGCAGCACAGATTATTTTTTTTAATGAATAAAATAAATAACAGCAGGGGTCATTTCGTAGAAAAAGAGGTGCAGGAGCTCATTAGCATAACTCCTTGGCATAACTTATTTGCATACACCACACCCCCTGACATCACTGGACGTGTGTCAGAAGGCAATACCCATTGCTCAGGCTCCACTGGACTGTTTTGGATTGCTAGCTATTGGGGGGGGGGGAACGTGCAGATTGTCCTCACAGAAGAGGGAGAGCTTGTACCTGAATAAAACTTGGTCTTAAAGGTGCCACTGGACTGTTTTGGACCGGGGGCCCCAGGGGGGAGCTCGGCAGCTTACCTGGCTGCTTCTTGCTCTGACTGAGGGCTGCTGGGATCAGGGGGTGGGGCTTGTTGCATGTGCCCGCCCCCTGGGCTCTTTACTGCCGGAGCTCCACTCCTGTGCGCTTCTGCAGGAAATGACCCCTGAATATTAGTGCTACGGTTGCCAGCCTCCAGGTGGGGGCTGGAGATCTCCCAGGATTACTACTAATCTCCTGACTACAGAGATCGGTTCCCCTGGGAAAATTGGATGCTTTGGTGGGTGGACTCTATGGCATTCTACCCTGCAGAGGTGCCTCCCCTCCCCAAACCCCACCTTCCGCAGGCTCCACCTCCCAAATCTCCAGGAATTTCCCAACCTCAAGCTGGCAACCCTAATTAGGATCAACGGAAAGGCATATAATGGCGTGCAAGCTTTACAGTTCATCTGAACTCTTCATTAGCCTGGATGTTACACAAAGTAAAAAAGTGAGGAAGTTCAAAAAGAGAGACGATTTCAGCAGAACCCATCACACCTAAATGAGAGCCAGTTTGGTGTAGTGGTTAAGTGCGTGGACTCTAATCCGAGAGGACTGGGTTTGATTCCCCACTCCTCCACATGCAGCTGCTGGTGTGACCTTGGGTCAATCACAAGTTCTCTCGAAGCTGTTCTCTCACGAGCAGTTCTAGAAAGAGCTCTCTCAGCCCCACCTACCTCACAGGGTGTCTGTTGTGGGGAGGGGAAGGGAAAGGAGTTTGTAAGCCGCACTGAAACTCTGAGTGAAGAGTGGGGTATAAATCCAATCTCTTCTTCTTCTACCTGAATTCTAGGGCTATCAACCTCCAGGTGGGACCTGGAGATCCCCTGGCATTACAACTTATCTTCAGATTACAGCAATCAGTTCCCCTGGAAAAAAAGGCCTACACTGGAGGGTCGACTCTACGGCATTATGCATCGCTGATGCCTCTTCCCTTGCCAAATCCCGCCCTCCCCAGGTTCCACACCCGATTTCCAGGAATTTCCTAACCTGGAGTTGGCTACTAAACACTACCAAATTCCGTGGTACAGCTGCTCACTCCAGAATTCCACACTGAAAAAGTCTGAAATCCAGGCCAATCCCAGTTCGTCACATTCCTTGCGGCTCTCCTCCGAAGCCAAAGCCTGATCCGTAATTTAAATTCCGACCATTCCAAACAATGCGAAAACGGCCTCTTTCAGCGTGCGAGGGAACTCCCTTAAATTGTGTCTGAAACCAAACCGTTCTGCCAAACCCTAATCTTTGCTCATTTTGCAGCCCTGATAAAAAAAGGTGTTTTGCGTATCTTGGCCCTAAATGGTCTTTAATTAAGGAGCAGACAGTATTTGATGAATTCCTTTTCAAAGGTTTCCCTGCATCTGCTCAGCATCATGAGACACAAAAGGGTTGGCTGTGGATTCGCACTGGCAGCGCTCCACAGGCAGAGGATCCCGGAGATGTAAACAAGACATCGTGACTTGTAAACAGCCGTGTAATTAATTGTCAGAGGCCTTGAGATTAATTGCAGCAGCCCCCCCCAATGGGGCCTTTCTCCCCTCCCCCTTGGGATTTGGCAAGGGATCCGGGAATTCGCTCCGCTTCTGATTCGAAGCTGACGGGAGACACTGTTGGCCCACGAGGTTCCAAACCAGGGGTTACACAACCCAACCCTTTCCCCAGGCAGCTACTAAAATCCAGATGTACGGACTACACCATGGCTCTGTTCACAATCGACATGGCTTGGATGGCTGACATAATGCAAAGGCTTTCGGCTGGCTGTCAGTGGAAAGCGGCAAAGATCCAGGAGGGGAGGCGGGGTGAAAGAGTTCCATGAGGTACAAGTTCCAGTGGGGACAAAAAACAGCTTCATATCAAAGTTTGAATCCAGTGACACTTTGAAGACCCACAAAGATGAACTCTGGGTATAAACTTTTGTGTGCGTGCACACTTCGAAGAAGAAGAAGAAGAGATTGGATTTATACCCCACCCTTCACTACCCAAAGGTGTCTCAGAGCGGCTTACAAACTCCTTTTCCCTCCCCCTCCCCACAACAGACACCTTGTTCCCAGTAAGCTGTAGAGTCCTGTGAGCAAAAATTCTACTTTGTGAGCTACCGACATTAAAGTTGTGAGCAGGTGATTTGGCTACTGCATAAATTAGTGTGTTCTGGAGCCATGCTTCCTGAGCTGAGACAAAAATGTGTGAGCCGGAGGCTAAAAAACTGTGAGCTAGCTCACACTAACTCAGCTTAGAGGGAACACTACTTGTGAGGCAGGTGGGGCTGAGAGAGCTCTGGCAGAAACTGCTCTTTTTCAAGGACAGCACTTATCAGAACTATGGCTTGCCCAAGGTCATCCAGCAGGTGCAAGTGGAGGAGTGGGGAATCAAACCCGGTTCTCTTAGATTAGAGTCCGTGCACTCAACCACGACACCAAACTGGCTCTCTGTGTGCATGCACATGAAACTGGCTCTCCGTGTGCAAAGTGCAGATTAGAGTCCGCGCACTGTGTGCAGATTAGAGTCTGCGCACTTAACCACTACACAAAACTGGCTCTCTGTGTGCAAAGTGTGCATGCCCATGAAAGCTTCTACCCAGAATCAAACCTCGCTGGTTTTAAAGGTGCCCCTGGACTCAAACTCCGCTCTGTTGCTTCAGGCCAACAGAGCTGCTCATCTGAATCTGTATGTAATGGTTGAAGAACTGGACCTGAAGATGGCCAAGGGGCCTCCAGTTCCCTTACTGTGTCAACATTAGCGGGCAGATCACGGCGGAGCGACAAGACTTTATCTGCAAAAAAACTCGTAAAGGCCTCACAGCGAATGGCTGAATCCCTAATGTTGTGAGATCCCTCAATGAGAGAGACAGAACAAATGTAGAGTCCAGTGTCACCTTTAAGACCAACCAATGTTTTTTTTCAAGGTGTGAGCTTTCACGTGCATAACCCTACATACCTACAACATACCCAAAAGAGGGTCATCCAGCCTGCGCTTGAAAACGTCCAGCGAAGGAGCATCCACCACCTCCCGAGGCAGACTGTTCCACTGCTCAACCACTCTGACAGTCAGGGAGTTTCTCCTGATATTTAGCCGGCAACGACTCCCTTGTAATTTCCACCCATTAGATCTAGTCTTGCAATCCGGAGCAAGAGAGAAGAGATCTGCTCCATCTTCTACAGGACAGCCCTTCAGATATTTGAAGACTGCAATCGTGTCCCCTCTAAGCCTTCTCTTTCCCAGGCTAAACATTCCCAACTCTTTCAGCCTTTCCTCCTAAGACTTGGATTCCAACCCTCTCACCATCCTGGTTGCCCTCTTCTGGACACGCTCGAGCTTGTGGTGGGCTTTCCTCTAACACGCCTGGGAATTGAACAAAGCTTGAGCCCAGTGGCATCTTCAAGACCAACAAAGCTTCATTCCGGGCAGGGGTCATTTCCTGCAGGAGCGCACAGGAGCGGAGCTCCAGCAGTAAAGAGCCCAGGGGGCGGGCACATGCAACAAGCCCCACCCCCTGCTCCCAGCAGCCCTCAGTCAGAGCAAGAAGCAGCCAGGTAAGTTGCAGAGCTTCCCCCCCACCTCCCCCCGGTCCAAAACGGTCCAGTGGTACCTTTAAGACCAGGTTTTATTCAGGCACAAGCTCTCCCTCCTCTGCAAGGACAGATCTGCACATTCCCCATCCCCAATAGCTAGCAATCCAAAACAGTCCAGTGGAGCCTGAGCAGTGGGTGTTGCCTTCTGAAAAACGTCCGGTGATGTCAGGGGGTGTGGCATATGCAAATAAGTTATGCTAATGAGCTCCTGCACCTCTTTTTCTACGAAATGACCCCTGATTTAAGGTATGAGCTTTCGTGTGCAAGGCACACTTCATGAGATACATATCTCCTGGGAATGGTACTCTTCCACAATACGTTCTCTCAGGGATGGCCACAAAAACCACCTTGGACGGGAGAAGTTCTGCATACCCGCTTGCCTCCCTGGAACTCTTTGCGGCCCCCACGTTTGGCCTGGTTTTGCTGGTCTTTTGCTCCCTAAAGCCTGACATTATGACTTTACTAGTCGCACTAGAAAGGGGACCAGGGGAAGGAAGCAGCAGGCAGCCACAATTCCTGACACGGCCTCTAGACACACACGCATGCTCCCAGCTGAGCACCTTTTGCTTTGTGGGAAAGCTGACAAAACTGAGCTCAACATAAAGAGGGTTCCATTTCCCCAACCATCTCCGCAAGGCTTTGTTATTCAAAATGTGAAGGGTTTGAGCTGGAGTTTCAAAGCTTCAAGGCCCCTAACTGCGTCAGCAATGAGACGGACTCCAAAGAGAACGCCACGAAACTTCAGATTTGAGGCGAAAGGGCAAAAGAGGGAGAGGCCGGAGGTAAAAAACAGCAGAGGTTCATTCTCCCAATTCTCTTTCTGGAACTTTTATTTATTTAATGATTTCATTTGATTTCTATCCCACCCTCCCCTGCATGGTAGGCTCAGGGTGGGTTAAAACATACTTAAAAACAACCAGAGATTTTAGATTAATGCATAAGTCATTAAAACCATTACAACACTCTTACTGTAGAGAACCCAATAAGAGGTGTCAGAAAAGAAATTAAAATGAAGTGGGTGGAATTTCATATCCTGTGTAGCTGTAGAAAGAAGAAGAAGAAGAAGAAGAAGAAGAAGAGGAGGAGGAGGAGGAGGAGGTGGAGGTGAGATCCGGCCCTAGGAGATTGGATTTATACCCCGCCCTTCACTCGGAGTCTCAGAGCGTCTTACAATCTCCTTTCCTTTCCCCTCCCCACAACAGATACCCTGTGAGGTAGGTGGGGCTGAGAGAGTTCTTTCGAGAACTACCATTTCAAGAGCAGCTCTGAGAGAACTTGTGACCGACCCAAGGTCACACCAGCAGGCTGCATGTGGAGGAGTGCGGAATCAAACCCGGTTCTCCCAGATTAGAGTCCGCACACTTAACCACGACACCAAAGTTGCACCAAACAAGGGAAGCAGGTGGGTGAGGAGCAGCTATGACAGATGATAAACGCTGCGAAAGCAAAGCTAGACGAAGCAGAGCAGAGCAGGGGACAGGTCTGCTGGAACATCTCCGTTTTACAGGCCCTGCAGAACTGCGTTAGATCCCAACAACGGTACAACAGCACAATTGTTGGGATCTAATGCACACTTGTGCAACAGCCCAACAGGAGCTGCCAATACTTCCCTCAGCAGAAAGACAAGAAGAACCCAGAGATGCTTTGAATCTGCTGAGACTCAGACGTCCGTGCTTTCTTTGCAATTAACTGAGTCCTCTGGTTACTGAGTTGCCTTTGTCACTCTAGTCCCATGAGACAAGTCAAGTGGGTGTCCAGTGCAGGGCTCCCAAGTACTTACCTTAATTCAGCAAGGGATGTATAGTTCTTCGCGGGACCATTCCTGCAGGGAAAACACAGGCGCTGCACTATTCCGTTACCCAGACGTGACGTAGGCATGTAGCCGGGCGACACTCTAGCAATGGGGCTGGAAACTCGATGGTCCCATTACCAGAGCGTCGCCCAGCTACATGCCTATGTCACATCTGGGCGACGGAATAGTGCAGCGCCTGTGTTCCAAGCAAGAATCTTCCGGTGGGGAAACGTGTCCCCTGCCGGATCGTAGGTAGGTACTTGGGAACCCTAGTCCAGTGCAGGGTGGTGCCCAAATGGAGACAGGGGGAAGAAGAAGAAGAAGAGGAAGAAGAAGAAGAAGAGGAAGAAGGAGGAGGAGGAGGAGGCAGGGAGCCAGGAATGCAATCAACCAAACATACAAAAACAGCCTTGAAAAGTGTAAACAAATTCTGCTTCTGCAAAAATATTTATAGTATTATGAGATTAGTTATAAAGTGCAAATAAAGTACAAAATGTGCAATAACATTAAGAGACAAACAATTACAAGCGGGGCATAAACCCTGCTGAAAATAAAGGGACCGGGCCATATTCTTTATGCTGTAAGGACAGAGAAGACCATTCACTTTAACAGCCAAAGAGAAGTCCCTTGTAGCATGAAGACTTCAAGGTGGTACACACAACAGGCCTGTTTCGAATCTGTTAAATACTGGGTTCTAGATGCATTGCAGTAATCAGCTAAGGTTTAGTAACTGATTTCAGCAAACTACAAGACAAGCTAGCAGGGCTGGAGCCCGGCTTAAAAAGCCTGCAAACACCACACCCAACACACACACACTCCCAGTGATAGGCTATTTACATTACACCGCTTATCTAACGGTTAGTTCCTGGATCCAGGCGAGCTATTGTTCTAGAGAAGCAAGCTCAGCCCATTCAAGGAACAGAAAGAGGAAAGGCTAGGGCTCAATGCATAACAGAATCGATCTCTTTATCAAGTTGTTAAGTCTTCAAAAGGCTTGTGGGACTTCCACGAGTTTCCAAAAATTAACAAGCACATGACGGCCAGCGCCCCTAATAACAAGCTTGAGATGGCTATCTCTTAACGTCATTACACATTTTGTACTTTATTTGCACTTTATAACTTATCTTAGAATAGTATAAATGTTTTTTGCAAAAAAGACAGGTTTTGTTTACACTTTTCAAGGCTATGTTTGGTGGGTCACACTTGGAGGCGGGCGACCCTGCGGCTGAGTCTGGAACTGAGCCCAAAATGACTGACTGCAGCGGCAACCCAGTCTCCAGGGGGACTGATACCTGTGGTCTGAAGATCGGTGGTAATTCTAAAGGGACCTCCAGCCCCCACCTGGAGGCTGGCAACCATACCCAATGGGAGGACGAGGGGCTGAGCAGGCACAGACTGTGCTCACAGTTGCCAGCAAGATCTGCTGGGGCTGCAACTCCTCAGCCTCGGATATTTGCACCGTAACAGTCTATCACAACTTGGACTGTCTTTGTCCACACCGGAAAATCCAGCTGTGCATGACCTTTTTTGTGCCTGTCACGGCTCAGGTGGGGTGTCACGTGACGCTGCCACCACTCTGGTTCCAGGCTCCTCTGAGAAGGCCCAGAGCACCCTCCCAAGGCCTTCTGACCTCCCTTTTGGCCGAATAAGAGGCGTGAGGACCAGGCAGAGTGAACAAGGAAAACGGCTTATTTTATAGGTGGTCAAAAAAAACAAGGTGCAAGAATAATAACAGTAAGTGAGTGAAAAGAAAAGAAATCAAATGTCCTAACACATCTAAATATATATTGTCCCTAGCTCACTATCTGCAGTGGCACTAGACTACTCCCCCTTCCCTCAGGATGAGGGTCTCTCCCCTACAGCAGCCTCAGTCCCTTTTGGCTCTGCCCCCTGGGAAGAAGAACAGCTTTTCCTGCTGCATCAGATCTTTTATTCCAAGCCCTCCTCTTTTCCTATTGGTCAATTTTGGCTCCAAAACCTCTCAGGGGCTTCTGGGAGTTCTAGGCCCAGCCTCACCTACTGCTAGCCAGGCTCCCTGGGCCTAGTAGGCCTCTGGTGGCACAGCCCAGATCGTGACAGTGCCATCAAGTCAAAGCTGACTTATGTTAACTCCGTAGGGTTTTCAAGGCAAGGGATGAACAGAGGTGGTTTGCCATGGCCTGCCTCTGCGTAGCAACCCTGGACTTCCTTGGTGGTCTCCCATCCAAGTACCGACCAGGGCCGACCCTGCTTAGCTTCCGAGATAGGCTTACCGAATCTCGCCAAATCGCAGCCGGGGATCCGCATGTCTTCACAGAATCCGTGCCGCGGGGATGGCGAGACGCGTTGTACCGCTGTCGCCAGGACATGATGCTACGTGTCGCTCAGGCAAATCAGAGCCAGAGCAAAAAGAACCGTGGGAGCGCGATCCGACGTGCCCCCGCGGCTCCGTGCTCCATGCCCCGGCAGCCGATCACACGGTGTGCCGCAAACCGGCAGCAGTGTGGTTGTGCGCATGCATGGGATGGGGAATGGCGCTGGCTGCGACTGCCTGCCGGTGCCTCCCCAACCACACGCCTTCCATTGGCCTGCATCATCCGGTAGGTACTCCTGTCTTGCTAGTATCTTTTTGATGCACGTTTGTGGGCCTAAGGGACGGATCGAGGACGGGTGCGCGCCGCTTCCCAGATGTCCCTTGAAACGCGCCCGCTTGATGCACCCCCGATCCGTCCCTCTTGCGGATCAAATCCTCCTGTGTGACCGGGACCTGTGATTCTGGCGGGGGGGGGGGTTCTCACAAACAGCACTCCCCAGGACCTGTTAATTTGTGCAGGCATGTAAAGTGGCCCAGCTTCTCTTCAGAGGGCCCCCAGGAACACGGGAAGGGATCAGTGTTCCCTCTAAGCTGAGTTAGTGTGAGCTAGCTCACCATTTTTTAGCCTCTGGCTCACACATTTTTGTCCTTACTCAGGAAGGGATGGCTCCATAGCAAACTGATTTATTCAGGTGCAAAATGGCTCGCTCACAACTTTAAGGTCAGTAGCTCACAAAGTAGAATTTTTGCTCACAGGACTCCACAGCTTAGAGGGAACATTGGAAGGGACGGGCACGTCTGAGCCCAGGTTTGTGTTTGACAGTGCCGAGGAATATCAGCAGACAGAAGGGCTGATCGTCCCATTTGGCTGCTGGCAGGAAGGAAACCGGCACCGTAGGAAAAGCATATCGAATTTAAACAAAAAACCCCCCAACAACACACTTTTTCCCACTGACGTCATTGGTCTTTTGGCAAAGGCCCTGAGCAGTCAAGAACACAAGTTGCCCTGGGATTCGGATTCAATAAATAGAAAGTCACGTTTCCAGAGAGCGCCGGCGTTCCCTTGAAACAAGCCGAGGTTTCCCCCGGTCTGATCTCTCCTTCCTTCCAGCTCTGCCTGCCTTGGACACCCGCAGGCCGCTTGGCAAGACATGAGACAACCCCCCCCCGGCCTTTGACCACAGCTACTGTCTCACTCTGGAACGCATGCAGCCCGCCCAGCCTCGGTGAGGTCATCTGGCTCGGCTCCGGGCAGAACCGGAAAGCCGCTGTGGCAGAGCCTTGGTCTCTGGGCCATCTGCGGGCACCACAGCCTGGCAGAACACAGCCATTCTGCTGCCCGCTCTCTGCAAGTTCAATTGTCTCGCCGTCCCCGTTCTGGAAATCCACTGTTTCCTTGCCCGACGGCAGCGAACCAGCTACCGACTGGCATGGGGCGGCAACGTAATCAGGCCTTGCCTTTGGAGTCGGGAGGTTCCCACTGGAAGCAGAACAGCAGGACGTGTTCACTTTCCAAAGCTCCAAAGCGCTCGCGTTCAAAGATGCCTTGGCAGCAACGGCAACCCTTTGAGCTTCTCCCAACGGAAGCATGTGGCCGGCCCCTCTGCTTGCCCTTCTTGTCCAGCAGGGCCCCCCGAGAAGGTTCGCTGTGGGGAAGGGAACACTAGAAGGGCCACTTCAGTCTCTCTCGTGCTTTATCATGCACATCTAAATGCGACCAATGCACAGTAGAAATTAGCAGGGAGACAAGACGTCTTCAGGCATTATAGTCTATGCCTACCAGGAGGATAGGGATTGTGCACAGATCTTCCCAAGATGGCAAGATATAAATAGATAGATAGATAGATGATAGATAGATAGATAGATAGATAGATAGATAGATAGATAGATAGATAGAAAGATAGATGATGGATGGATGGATGGATCATAGGTGAGAAAGAGATGAGAGATACATAGCTAGATGATAGCTAGATGATAGATAGTAGCAGACAGATAGATGAGAGAGAGATGAGAGATACATAGATAGATGATAGATATCTATTTCAAGAATGAAATCAGAAGAGTGATTAAACCAAAGGTAAAACAAACAACTAAGGAAAACCAGTCTCCCACAGGAAAAGTGTTTTTGCCATATATCCAATCACTGATCAGATGGGAAAACTTATGCAAAAAACGCAACCTACAAACAGTATTCAGACCCACCGGAAAAATACAACAGATGCTACCATCAGCAAAAGACAGAAGAGACCCCCTCATTTCTGCAGGAGTATACTGCATACCCTGCAGTTATGGACAGGTTTACATCGGGACCACACAGCGTAGCATTCAGACAAGAATAAAAGAACATGAAACACACTGCAGACTTGGCCAACCTGAAAAATCAGCAGTGGCTGAACATAGCCTAATTTAAACAGGAGGACATAGTATCTTATTCCAAGAAACTGAAAGGCTGGACAACACATCCAATTACCACATCAGATTGCACAGGGAAGCCATTGAAATTCATAAACATAAACACAATTTCAACAGGAAAGGAGAGAGTTTAAAAATAAATAGGGCAGGGTTTCCTGTCCTGAAAAACACAAAAGGCTCTACATTTTACAACAGCACGACAGATAAGATTAGAATTTCAACAGCCAATCCGTATGCAAAAGAACCTCCTCAGGAAAGCCCCACCATTATCATGTCACAGCCTGGGGAACTCCTACATGATAATGACTCAGCCCTACCCCACCTTCCTGAGTAGATATAAATTACCTGCCTACCATTTTTCTTCTCACCTTGACACAGAGAGTCCTCCATCTTTCTATGCTATACCTCTGAGGATGCCAATCACAGCTAGATAGATAGATAGATATTCTGAAGAAGAAATCAGTCTGGAAATATGTAATAGTAAACAGTAAACGGAAGAATGCCCAATGTATTTTATGATGTCAATATATGTATTGTAATTAATGTAAATATGGAAAAGAACTGAGGAAACTGAATGGGATCATATTTAACGGGTGTGATAAGATAACAGGACTCAGAGCAGGAAGTAACTCTTGGTTAGAAATTAGGGATAACAGAAGTTAGTGGATTAATTTGAGAGCACTTTATATTATTAAGAATTTTGGGGGTGAATAATATATTAGACTGATGGAAAATAAGGTTAATAACCTGTGCTATCGTTCTTTGAGAAATTAATAAATTGTGAATTAAAAAACAACAACAACTAAAGATAGATAGATGAGAGAGAGAGAGAGAGAGAGAGAGAGAGAGAGAGAGAGAGAGAGGGACAGAGAGAGAGAGAGAGAGAGATATGGAGATGCAGTGTCCACACAGAGTGAAAGATCTGCCGTCCAGGTGAGGGCCATCTTGGGGTAAACACACCAATATAACAACAGCCCCAAAGAAGTGCCCGGAACAATGTTCCCAAACGCCTTTACTTGCCAGGCCATTTACCCTGGAATTGCTGAGCCGCCTTCCGTTCAGGCCAAGATGCCAACTGGCAGCCTCCGCCTCCCATCCAGCAGTCCAAGCGAGCGGCCGAAACACAGCCAGCTTCCCAGAGCCAAGCACTCGGCAGGTTTTGAAGGCAAAGTCCCTTTCTGACACATCTGGACTGCATTCACACCAGGGACGCTCAAAGAGCCTTGGAAAGGATTAAGCTGCTCCTTTACTGAATGGTTTCCCCACTCCCGGGGGTATGTTCCTGTGCAGAGAGGACTTATTTCTGAAGTGCTCTTTGAAGACCAGCTGCTCGCCTCCCCAACCCTCCAATCCTATCCCGCCTCCAGGCAGACACCCTCATCCTCCACTGCTGGCCAGAGGGTGCCTGGCAACCAGTGTTCCTGTCAAGGTCCTTAGTCAGGTCACGCAACACAGGGCTTCATAAGAAGGTAACTGTTTATTGATAGATCCAGTACTAGAGACACGTGTACAGCTTGTGTCAGGAATGGCCGTCAGCACTAGGGCCTCTGAGTTATACTAGAATCTAACAATCCCCCCTGTAAGCTTGAGAAGAAGAAGAAGAAGAGATTGGATTTATACCCCGCCCTTCACTCCTCAAAGGTGTCTCAGAGCGGCTTACAAACTCCTTTCCCTTCCCCTCCCCACAACAGTGGGAGGACGAGACTGGAGACTGGGGTCCCCTCTTTTCCAAGAACAGCTCTTATCAGAACCACGGCTTGCCCAAGGTCATCCAGCCAGGTGCAAGTGGAGGAGGAGTGGGGAATCAAACCCAGTGCTCCCAGATTAGAGTCCATGCACCTAACACTACACCAAACTGGCCAATGGATACATCTCGCACGGGCGGGCAAAGCAAGCAGGCAAAGCAAAAAAAACGTTAACTTTCCCAGTCAAGTAAAAGTGCAGCTGGAGCATCTACAAGGTCAAGCATAAAATAGCAAACAGTTGGTGAGCCAGGGAGAACTGAGACAGAAAACAGGCGGGGCACCCCTCCACATTCCAGACCTATGACAGGGCTACCTGACAGTTCCCTCTAAGCTGAGTTAGTGTGAGTTAGCTCACAGTTTTTTTAGCCTCCAACGCACACATTTTTGTCTCCACTCAGGAAGGATGGCTCCAGAGCAAACTGATTTATGCAGCAGCCAAATCACTCGCTCACCACTTTAATGCCCAGTAGCTCACAAAGTAGAATTTTTGCTCACAGGACTCCACAGCTTAGAGGGAGCCTTGCTGGCAACCCTACTGGCAAAGGACCCCAAGAATCCAGACAATTTTAACTCGGTTTTGTATCTCTTTGTCTTTCGAGTGGCTGTTGTCCTATTTTACCCTCACAAGACCCTTGTGAGGCTGGCAAACAGGAGACACGGGCCCCACGGCACACAAGGATGGCATTTTGGGGACAGGAATGCGAAAGGAGATCATTGGGCAATAAACTGTCATCTGGCCATCTAGTTTGGCCCTATCGAGGGTCTGACAGGAAATGAGGGTGAGACACTTTCCGGAGCCAGGGTGGTGGATTTGATAGAAGAAGAAGAAGAAGAAGAAGAAGAAGAAGAAGAAGAAGAAGAAGAAGAAGAAGAAGAAGAAGAAGAAGAAGAAGAAGA
>NW_015176473.1:521983-523066 GCF_001447785.1 Gekko japonicus
GAGTTTGAGGTGTGGAATGGACCGAAGTCCAATCAGCTTCCATATGCAAAAGACCAGGTTGTCGCAGCAGTTGTGGTGTGGGCGGGACCCGGGCTTTGCCTTCTGATTGGTGGCGATATATGCTGAGGAGCAGTGCCATCAGCCATACACTAAGGGAGTGCATTTTAGAATTAGAACTTTGGCACCCACTATTCAATTATACATAAGGAGAGATGGTTCTACAGAGCAGCGGACACAGGACTCCGGCCTCGAATCTCCTTTTCTATCATGGAAGCTTTCTGGGTGACCTTGGGCCCAGGGGTCTTTTTGGGCAGGAACGCACAGGAACGGAGTTCCGGCTGGCTCCCAAGTTGGCCACACCCAGCAGGAACTCATTAGCATAATAGGCCACACCCAACAGCAGGAACTCATTAGGATTGGCTACAATAGGGGTGTGTGGCCTAACATGCAAAGGGGTTCCTGCTACAAAAAAAGGCCCTGGGTTTTGACCACAAACAAGGTAAACAGAATAAGAAGCAAAAGGTGGGTGTGGCTGGATGACCATACTTTTGGTAACATGGGGGTGTGGCCTAATATGTTAATGTGCTGTGCTGTCAGGGATGTGGCCTAATAGGCTAATGAGTTCCTGCTGTTGGGTGTGGGCTATTATGCTAATGAGTTCCTGCTGGGCTTTATCTACAAAAAGAGCCCTGCTTGGGCCCATCACAAGCGCTCAGCCTGGCCTACCTCACAGGGCTGTCATTGTGGGGAAATGGGGAAAAAGGGAGAATTATGTTCTAAAAGCTGCTTTGTGTCCCCACCAGGGAGAAAATTAGGATAACAACCAACCAACAAACAGTAAATAAATGCAGATGCAGGGAGGGGGGACAATGTTGCCTTTAAACAGTTTCCCCTTCCAGGTCTCTGAAGCCCCAACAGGGGAAAGGACAGGCCTAAGGCCTCCCAGTCGGGCTTCAAGGAGCTGAGGGAGGATCCGCTGCCATTTTTGGAAATGGCACTAGTGGAGAGGAGATCCGGCCGCCTTCCCTAGCACGGCAGTTCTGGACCACGCTGGGTCCCCCAGAGATGCTTTTCCAGGCAAAA
>NW_015176473.1:523080-526742 GCF_001447785.1 Gekko japonicus
CCGGGATTCCCCTCCCGGGATTACAGCGTCACCACAAGCAGGTTGGCCGCTGGAAAAACTTTTTTGTTTGTTAGTTTTTTTAAAGTTTGATTTATGATTTTTACATTGTATACAGTATTAAAAGCCATTTATACTCTGCCCTTTCACTTTAAGGAAAAGTGTTCAAGGCACCTCACAAATAAATGAAGTGTAAGCATGAGCACAGCTATAGAATTCAAAGACGGTAAAAACTATTTAACCACACAGTTTAAAACAAGGGCAGTTTGGTGTAGCGAGAGCCAGTTTGGTGTAGTGGTTAAGTGCGTTAAGTACTCTAATCTGGGAGAACCGGGTTTGATTCCCCACTCCTCCATTTGCACCTGCTGGATGACCTTGGGCAAGCCGTAGTTCTGTCAGAGCTTTTCTCTCAAGGACAGTTCTGGAAAGAGCTCTCTCAGCCCCGCCTGCCTCACAGGGTGTCTGTTGTGGGGAGGGGAATGGAAAGGAGATTGTAAGCCGCTCTGAGACTCCTTTGGGTAGTGAAGGGTGGGGGATAAATCCAATCACATCTCTTCTTCTTCTAACCTGGGGGAACCAGGTTTGATTCCCCACTCCTCCACTGGGAGCTGCTGGATGACCTTGGGCCAAGCATAGTTCTGTCAGAGCTGTCCTTGAAAGAGCAGTTCTCTCAGAGCTCTCTCAGCCCCGCCTAACTCACGGGGTCTCTGTGGTGGGGAGGGGAAGGGGAAGGGGAAGGAGTTTGTAAGCTGCTCTGAGACTCCTAGTGAAGGGCACGATATAAATCCAATCTCCTCCTCCTCCTCCTCCTCCTCCTCCTCCTCCTCCTCTTCTTCTGTCTCTACACCTTTTCATCCCTTCACTGCCCCTGTGAGTTTGTCCTGTCCTGCATTTTACTCCTCCTGGCTTCTGATTTAACTAGGAGAATTTCCGGAATTCATCCCAGAACTGGACTAAATGCAAGTTTCTGCAACGTCCGCTTCCATCACACCTTTTCTCCCCTTCTTATGTAACCAATGGGTATGGACAGAAACACTGTTAAAAGCAATCTTGATGTGATCGTGGGTATGACTGCATCCACAGTCTTCCTGTGGGGAATTTTCACTGAAGCGCGCATATAGGGGCAATGTTCCGAACAAAATCCAGAGAAAGAAAACGGAATAATGAGAGATTACTGGTGCATCATTTCTACTAGAAACAAGACCAAGCAATTCAGAGCTCCAAAATCCAGGGAGCAATTCCAGAGCTGACAGCAGGATGGGGGGGGGGGAGAGACGTGGGTGCTTCTCAAGGGGTGAGCCTTACCTCAGCACCCTTCAGTTGCTCCAGGTGATATCATGTCGCTGTAGGAATTGCCAGAAACTCTATGGTAAAACCACAGCATTTCTGGTGATTCTTATAGTGGTGTGAAGTCACTTCCGGGGTTTCCCTGTGTAGGACAAGGGGAAAATGAATGTGATTTCTGAATGTGGGTTCTGACATTTCCTCTGACATGTTTATATGCTGACAGCTGGCACGAATAGATCCAGATCTTGGTATGTAACCTAGAATCTTCTGATTAGAGAAACTTATAGCGGAATATATCTTTTATAACTATACTTTTGGTATATAAAGCTATATATTAAGGAAAAGTGGGATTAGAGGCATCTGGGGATAGGATTAGGATTCAATAAGAATGGAATGTGTCTTCAAGAAGCTGCAAGGACGTTGAGAGCGAAGTTGAATGTGAATCACAACCCTTATCGCCCAGCTCCCCAGAAACAGGGGAAAGGGGGACCAGCTTCACTAAGGTCAGAAAGGATCTCAGTGCTCCCGAGTGCTCTTAGCACTTTTTTTCTCTCTTCCAGATTGAAAGTTATTCTGTTACTTTAGGAACATAAAATATGACTATGGACATTTTTACTTGGCATGAAATTATCACAACTAGCATATTAAAAATACAGTGTATCCAAACAATTATTACAAACAGAATACCCGCCTGCATGCAAAAACAAAACCTGAAACCTTTCTCTTTTCTTGTGACAACAGCACCTCCTAAAGGAAGAAATGCATCTTGTTCTTGCATTGGAGAGTTCAGTTGGTAACCTAGGACTTGCTTGTCCTCAGTGCACAGAAATTAGATCAATCTGATGCCATACCTATTTTTTAGAAATGATTTGGAAAATATTTGAACACCTTGTCTTAAAATAGTTTATTCATCGTGTTAAAATAAAACGTTCCGTAATCAATTTTTTTATTTTCTTTTCTTTTTTCAATTTTTTCCAATTGTTCCAAAAAACAAAAAAAGGCTTCAGGAAAAAAACTGGTCCCCGCCCCCCCCCCCCCTCCTTTCTGCTGGGCCTTCACATCTCTATCACTGACATACATGGCCAGAATAAGGAGAGACCAATAGCAAGGTTTAAAGTCGAATTATGCTGGAATGATGTTAACTGCCTGGTACCAATCAGAGACCCTTTAATGTGTAAACTATATGTGATGTCATTTGGGGTATATAAGACCTTCTGCCCTTCCTGGTTATGGCAGAATACAGTTTTGGAACTGCTGAGGTGCTCAGGCACTCAGCCCCCTGTATTCCCTGTTTCAATGCATTAAACAGATATTCATCTAACTTGTTGGACTCCGACTGTGTGCTTCCAATTCGGCAACAGGAGCACGCAGGCAGATTTGTGCATCACCTGGAACTGACAGCAGACTGTGCACAATGCTGGCATTAAAAAAAAAGGGGAACTGCATTTTGTGTTGTTTTTAAATGGAGTAACAGCAGGCAACATGAGTTGCAGACAGGAGATATGGAAACCTTACGTAATTCAGGAGTACCCCCACTTCCAGTACACTAGAACTATGGAGCAGAGGTCCGTCCGTGGCTATTACCTCCTTTACCCCTATGAATCATTGATAGTCCCGTGTGAATATGTGTAACTGTAAATCGCTCAGAGCCAGGAGCTCTGCAGGATTGAGTGATTAATAAATCGAAAGATATTATTATTGTTGTTGTTGTTAGCCACAAGGTATAGATAGGAACTCTTGGTCTGGGGCAAGTGATGCTCTGTATTCTTGGTGCGGGGGGGGGGGGGCAACGGGGGGAGGGCTTCTAGTGTCCTGGCCCCACTGCTGGACCTCCCAATGGGACCTGGTATTTTTGGCCACTGTGTGACTGAGTGTTGGACTGGATGGGCCTTTGGCCTGATCCAACATGGCTTCTCTTATATTCTTATATGGAGCAGAGGTCCATAAGTGGCTCTTAGCCACAAGGTATCGATAGGAACTCTCGGTCTGGGGCAAGGGATGCTCTGTATTCTTGGTGCTAGGGGGCGGGGGCAACAGTGGGAGGGCTTCTAGTGTCCTCCTGGCCCCACTGTTGGACCTCCCGAGGGCACCTGGTATTTTTGGCCACTGTGCGACAGAGTGTTGGACTGGGTGGGCCACTGGCCTCGCCTGATCCAACGCTGGCTTCTCTCTTATGTTCTTATGTACAGTGGCATCACACTGTGCACAATGTTGGCATTAAAAAAAACCGCAACTGCAGTTTGTGTTGTTTTAAATGGAGTAACAGCAGGCAACAAGAGTTGCCGGCAGGAGATATGTCAACCCGATGTAATTCAGGAGTACCCCACTTCCAGTGCACTAGAACAGATTACAAAAAAAAATGGCGCTTTGGAGGAATT
>NW_015176473.1:526776-536375 GCF_001447785.1 Gekko japonicus
AGCATCTTTCCTGCCATTTCTGGCAAGCCAGTACAGGGGATGCAGGCAGACAGGTGTGCGAACCATTATTGCACAAGACAGGAATGGCTACCAATACTTGCCCAGGCCGTTAGCTAAAAGAGGAAACGGCATCGAGCATTCCAGGCGGACCAAGTCTGGAAGGACTTCGCTGAAGCCTCTTGGAACAGAAAGCCAAAGTCCCCCAGCTGTTCCGGAGGCTGACAGCCGGTCAAAGACTTTAAGCCTCAGTCCTAATTTAAAAAACCAACAATCCCCGCGTTTCCTTCAGGCGGGTCGCTTCCAGCGGAGCCTGAAAGAAGACTCTCTTGCAGTCTGGCAAAAACAAACCTCTCTTCCGGCTGCAATGGTGGACTCGCAGCTACCCCCCCCCCCCAGTCTCACTTTCTCTTTCTCCAGCTGGTGAGGAAAGACCGCCCACCTGCTCCCACCCGGCATCCCACACCTGACCAGCTTCACCCGCTCGGTCTCCTCTGTCACCCAAGCGTGTCCAGATTTACAAGCACTGAGGATTGTACAACCGCCTTTGCTGTCCCCGATTATCCGGAACATTGTTGCGTATGTCCAAGGGCGCTTTTAAAAGTCTAGTTGCGAGGTCAGGGGGAATACCGCCCGGCCTCTTTTCACAGCCAGGACACTTCATCAGAGAGCCCTTAAAACATGAATTCGGGAGACTCTGGGCCAAGCAATGGGGATGTTTTTATGCGGCACGTAGACGGTGATGTCACCGGGCGAGTTGACTTCAGAGAGGGGAGAGCGTCTCGCTTGCATTTGAGGCCTCTCTTAGAGAGCCAGTTTGATGTAGTGGTTAGGAGCTAACCTAACCTGGGAGAACTGGGCTTGATTCCCTATTCCTCCTCCACATGCACCTGCTGGTGTGTCCTTGGGTCAGTCACAAGTTCTCTCAGAGCTGTTCTCTCAAGGGCCGTTCTCGAGAGAGCTCTCTCAGCTCCACCTACCTCACAGGGTGTCTGTTGTGGGGAGGGGAAGGGAAAGGAGTTTGTAAGCCACTCGGTGTAAATCCAATCTCTTCTTCTTTTCTTCTTCTTTCAGTCATGCAGAGAATGTCCTCCTGCTATTTGTGGCAGCTGTCGCTAAAATCAGTGTCTTTTTAATCTGCCCAGCCAATTAGATATTCTGTCCCTTCCCTGCCAGTTTGATGTAGGGGTTAGGGGCGTGGGCTCTAATCTGGGAGAACCGGGTTTGATTCCCCACTTCTCCTCCAGATGCAGCTGCTGGGGTGACCTTGGGTCAGTCACAAGTTGTCTCAGAGCTGTTCTCTCAAGGGCAGTTCTCGAGAGAGCTCTCTCAGCCCCACCTACCTCGCGGGGCATCTGTTGTGGGGAGGGGGAAGGGAAAGGAGTTTGTGAGCCACTCTGAGACTCCTTCGGTTAGTGAAGGGCAGGGTACAAATCCAATCTCTCTCTCTTCCTCTTCTCAGTCAAGGAGCAGACATAGATCAGCTGATAGGGTCGCCAGCTCCAGTTTTGGAAATTCCTGGAGATTTGGGGGTGGAGCCTACAGAAGGTTTGGAGAGGGGAGGGGATTTTGGGGAGAGGAGGGACCTCAGCAGAGATGTGCTGTTGTCGCATCCCTCCTCCAAAACAGCCGTTTTCTCCTCAGGAACTGCTCTGTAGTCTGGATATCAGCAATTCCAGCAGTTCTCCAGGCCCCAGTGGGAGGCTGGCAGCCCTAAGTGGCCAGGGAGAGAAGCGGCATCCCTAGACTTGTCTTAAGTGCTGATCGGTCAGGCTGCACCTGGAGTCCTCCTGTGTGCAGTTCTGGAGGCCTCACTTCAACAAGGATGTGGGCAAAATCGAGAGGGTGCAAAAGAGAGCGACGAGGATGATCAGGGGTCTGGAGACCGAGCCCTACGAGGAAAGGCTGAGGGCCCTGGGAATGTGTAGTTTGGAGATGAGGAGACTGAGAGGGGACATGACGGCTCTCTTTAAATATCTGAAAGGCTGTCCTTTGGAGGAGGGCAAGTCTCAGGCTCCTTAGTCAGGTCACACCACACAGGGCTTCATAAGAAGAGAACTGTTTATTAGTGGATCCAGTACTAAAGAACACGTGTACAGCTTGTGTCAGGAATGGCCGTCAGTACTAGGGCCTCTGACTTATAGTGAAATCAAACATTCCCCCTGTAAGCATGAGCCAATGGATATATTTCGCGTGCGCAGCAAAGCAAACGGGCAGAGCAGAGAAGCCGTTAACTTTCCCAGCCGTGTAAACTGCAGCTGGAACTTCTGCAAGGTCAAGCATAAGATAGCGCACAGTACCTGAGCAGGAGAGAGCTGAGAACGAGAAGGAGGGATACCCCTCCACATTCCAGATCTATGGCAGGGCAACCTGACAGCAAGGAGCTGTTCCAGTTGGCAGCAGAGGAGAGGACCCAAAGCAACGGGTTTACGTTACGCACAGAAAGGTATCGGATGGATATTAGGGAAAACTTTTTCACGATCAGAGTGGCTCAAAGGTGGAATCAGCTGCCTAGGGAGGTGGTGGGCTCCCCTTCACCAACAGCTTTCAAGAAGAGGCTGGACGAATATTTGTCAGAGATGCTTTAGGCCGGACCTGCCTTGGGCAGGGGGTTGGACTAGATGGTCTCTGTATGGCCCCTTCCAACTCTGCGATTCTGTGATTCTATTCAATGTGTGACGTAAGTGTCGCTGCACTAGACGGGAACAGGGACCACAGCGCTATGATGTTCAACGCTGGCTTGGTCGCTCCAGAAATCGAATACGGCCATGCCTGACTGCCACAGAGGAAGCGGCTCAAAACCGAGGGGATTAGTCAAAAGGATGCTGAAAAGGAGGAATAAAGAGAGTCCGATCCCTCCAGGGTCCTTCAGGATTATTTAAATCTGCAACAATGGAAACTCGGAATGCACGCCAAAGATGAGGAAAGAGGATGTCAGGGTGGTTGAGACGCGGAGTCAAAGGAGCTATACAAGGCAGGAAAGTTCCCTTTGAAAAGTGGAAGGCTTGTAGAGTGGCCCATCAACTGTCAAGGCGGGTTGTGGGGGGGCGGGGCAGAGTCCCAGGAGAAAAACGAAAAAGAAGGCCTCGTCTACTAAGAGGAAATTCAAACGACGGAGTTTCTGGCAAGTCCTAGAGCTACCCAGACATGACAAGTCACGAAGGAAAGGTCCATCGGTAATTATTTGTTTTGGTGATTAAGCAGAAGAAGAGGAGATTGGATTTATACTCTGCCCTTCACTACCCAAAGGAGTCTCAGAGCTGTTTACAATCTCCTTTCCCTTCCCCTCCCCACAACAGACACCCTGTGAGGACGGTGGGGCTGAGAGAGCTCTGGCAGAAACTGCTCTTTTTCAAGGACAGCTCTTATCAGAACTACGGCTTGCCCAAGGTCATCCAGCCAGGTGCAAGTGGAGGAAGAAGAAGAGATTGGATTTATACCCCGCCCTTCACTACCCAAAGGAGTCTCAGAGCGGCTTACAAACTCCTTTCCCTCCCCCTCCCCACAACAGACAGGCACCCTGGGAGGTGGGTGGGGCTGAGAGAGCCCTTTCCAGAACTGTCCTTGAGAGAACAGCTCTGACAGAACTATGGCTTGCCCTAGGTCACCCAGCAGGTGCAAGTGGAGGAGGAGGAAGAAGAAGAGGAGGAGGAATTTGAATTTATACTCCACCGTTCACTACCCAAAGGAGTCTCAGAGCGGCTTACAAATTCCTTTCCCTTCCCCACCCCACAACAGACACCCTGTGAGGTAGGTGGGGCTGAGAGAGCTCTTGACAGAAACTGCTCTTTTTTCAAGAACAGCTCTTGTCAGAGCTACGGCTTGCCCAAGGCCATCCAGCCAGGTGCAAGTGGAGGAGGAGTGGGGAATCAAACCCGGTTCTCCCAGATTAGAGTCCGCACACTTAACCACGACACCAAACTGGCTCTCCAAGCCATAAGCTCTCTGTCTTATGTGTGCCTGTCATAGTTAAATGCAAAGAAAAGGATCCGACCCTGCTACAGCAGCAGCACACCAGAATGGAGAGTGTCTCCAAATCTAACAGGGACGTCCTTATTCCGGTTACAAATGTCTCCCGGCCAAGACATCAACGGAAGCTTTCACTAATGAATCCTCAACCATGTCAGCCAATTTCCAACCCTACAAAAGAGCGACGGATGAACCCTCATTTTCACTTCTGTTGCTACATTATTTAAAGCCAGGATGAAGAACAGATGTTCAGATAATTACATAGGTTTGATTTCGTGTGTCCAATGAGACATCCGTCTCAGTCCGCATTCTAAGAGGTGGTGGAAGGACGACTTCAGAATGAGCCATTCTGTTTCTGCACCAGGGGAAATGCTTCTTGTTGCCCCATAAGGGATAGCTCCGGGAAGCCCCTCAATCTCATCAGATCACGGAAGCTAAGCAGGGCCGACCCTGGCAAGTAATGGGAAGGGAGACCTCCAAGGAATACCAAGGCTGGGATGCAGAGGCAGGCAAATAACAAGCCACCTCTGTGGAAAAGGTCCTAGCCCCCAGTAGGGGTCGCCAGAAGTCGCCATGACTTCCAGGCATGCAAGCACCCGCCCACGGACAAAAATACCCACAAAAAGAGGTCACCAAAGCAACACATGCAGCTTCCGGGAGCGTCTCTACAGACGGGCTTTTGCCTCCGAGGAGAAGCAACCAGTGTCTAAGCTGAGTTAGTGTGAGCCAGCTCACAGTTTTTTAGTCTCCAGCTCACACGTTTATTTATTTATTGGGTTTCTATCCCGCTCTCCCCGCAAACGGGCTCAGAGCGGCTTACATTTAAAGGCACTATGTAACAGAGTACATAAAACCTATAAAACAAGATAAAACAACCATATCATTACAATTAAAGTGCTCAACACAGAGTTTTTGTCTTGGCTCAGGAAGAAGGGCTCCAGAGCACACTAACTGATGCAGCAGCCAAGTCGCTCGCTCACAACTTCAATGCCAGCAGCTCAGAAAGTAGAACTTTTGCTCACAAGACCCCACAGCTTAGAGCAGGGGTTTCGAACTCATTTACAACGAGGGCCGGATCTGACATAAATGAGACCTTGTTGGGCCGGGCCATGTGTGTCATAAAATGTACTGTCAGGTAGCGGAGATATAAACTTCATAAAGGACACAAACACAAAGGGTTCTTTTTACTTAAAATACAAACATGCTTAAAACATCAGCACTCCTGCAATATTTTGTTCATTTAACAGTGTCTGATGACTGACACCTCTTGCTCTGAATGATTGCATCAAAATGTCTGTGCTGTTGTGATCTTGAGTATGCTGTTCGGGTGTGTATCTGTAAGCTGCAAACCTACAACGATGCAGCAGGACTGGAAGAAGAAGCAGAAGACCACTAGTTCCACTGCAGACCTGATAGACGCCCTCCGGGGGCCTGATCCGGCCCCCGGGCCGCATGTTTGACAGCCCTGGCTTAGAGGGAGCACAGGAAGCAACAATAAGTGAGCCTTTGAGCCACATTAGAGAGAGAACTTCTCCGGGCGGTGAGGTTGGAGTCCAGCAACACCTTAGAGGCCATCGGGAGTTTCTCCTCTTCATTTCAGACCTCCCTTTCTACTCCCTTTCTACTTGAGCTGCAGTGGCTCAAGTGGTTGAGACGCTGAACTGCAGGCTGTGGAAGGTCGGTAGTTCAGCAGTTCGAGACCCGGGTGCCGCATGACGGAGTGAGCTCCCGTCTCTAGTCCCAGCTCCTGCCAACCTAGCAGTTCGAAAGCAAGAAATGGCAAGTAGATAAATAGGTGCCCCTTCAGTGTGAAGGTCACACCGTTCCGTGCGCCTTGGTGTTTAGTCATGCCGGCCACATGACCACGGAAACGTCTTCGGACAGCGCTGGCTCTTCGGCATTGAAACGGAGATGAGCACCGCAACCCTAGAGTCGGACTCGACTGGCTTTCGAGCAAGGGAACCTTTACCTTTACCTTTCTACTCTACAGTGCCTGATGAAAAGAGCGTTGGTTCTCGAAAGCTTACGCCCTGAAACGCAAATCTAACTGTTCTACTGCAGAACAAAGTTTGAGCCCAGCGACACCTTTGAGTCCAGCAAAGTTTTATCCAAAGTGCAAGCTTTCGCGTGCAAAGCACACTTCTTCATACAAAAAAGATTACATTGTTGTCAAAGGCTTTCACGGCCGGAGTTCATTACTTGCTGTAGATTTCCCGGGTTGTCTGGCCGTGGTCTTGGCATTGTAGGACCTGACGTTTCGCCAGCAGCTGTGACTGGCATCCTCAGAGAAACCATGTCAGATGACACAGGGAAGCCATTGAAATCCATAAACATAAGCACAATTTCAACAGGAAAGAAGAGAGTTTAAAAATAAATAGGGCACGGTTTGCTGTCCTGGAAAAACACAACATGCTCTACGTTTTACAACAGCAGTACAGATAAGATTAGAATTTCAACAGCCAATCCACATACAAAAGAACCTACTCAGGAAACGGGAAACCTCCTCAGGAAACAATCCACATGCAAAAGAACCTCCTCAGGAAAGCTCCTCCATTAGCATGCTCATAGCCTGGGGAACTCCTACAAGATAATGACTCAGCCCCACCCCACCCCACCTTCTGGAGTAGATATAAATTACCTGCCTACCATTTTTCTTCTCGGCTTGCCGCAGAGAGTACTCCATCTTTCTGTGTTATACCTCTGAGGATGCCAGTCACAGCTACTGGCAAAACGTCAGGTTCTACAATGCGAAGACCATGGCCACACAACCCGGAAAATCTACAGCAGCTAATAAAAAAGATTACACTTTGAATAAAACTGTGTTGGCCTTAAAGGTGCCACTGGACCAAAACTTTGTTCTACTCCAGACCAACACGGCCGCCCTCTGAACCCTCTCAGGGCATGTCCTTAGAATAGGGTTTTTCCCATGGGGGGGGGCTGAGAAAAATCCCCCTCGGCCCGGTTGTGCTGAGCGACCTCTGGAGGCAGAGGAGTCCCATAGTTGCAGGTCATGGGAAGCTACTGGACAGGGGATCAGACGACAGGTCCGTCTTGTTGGGAAAACAGGCAAAAATGCTTAAATACTCAGAGTTTCCAATGGATCTTTGCTTCACTGGAGAGATTTCTTCCTATGTAAAAAGCTTTCTTTCTAAGGGAAGGGTGCACGTGGAAAGCTACAAAACAAAAAGAGATATCTAGAGCCAGCGGTCATTTCCTGCAGGAGCGCACAGGAGCGGAGCTCCGGCAGTAAAGAGCCCAGGGGGCGGGCACATGCAACAAGCCCCCTGCTCCTAGCAGCCCTCAGTCAGAGCAAGAAGCAGCCAGGTAAGCTGCAGAGCTCCCCCCAGCCGGTTGGCCTCTGTGTGAGACAGAATGCTGGACTAAATGGACCACTGGTCTGATCCAGCAGGGCTCTTCTGATGTTCTTTTGAAGGCCTCAGCCTCTGTGCCCTGTTGATGGCCCTCCAGAGGAACTGGTTGGCCACAGTGTGAGACAGGATGCTGGACTAGATGGACCCTCACTGGTCTGATCCAGCAGGGCTCTTCTGATGTTCTTATGAAGGCCTCAGCCTCTATGCCCTGTGGTTGGCCCTCCAGAAGAACTAGTTGGCCACTGTATGAGACAGGATGCTGGACTCTATGGACCCTCACTGATATGATCCAGCAGGGCTTCTTCTGATGTTCTTATCCCACCATAGGTCTTGCAGCGCCACACATAATCGCAGCTTCTGTTCATGGCAAACAAGACTCACTGGCAGCACACACCGGGACTATCTCTCCCCCCCCCCCCATTATATTTGACTGCATACTTTCATGTGCAATGCCCAAGTGCCATCCAGCGAGGCGAGGAGATGGCACCATACAGAGTTATGATTCTCAATACTTGTAGAACTACCACAGTTCCTAGGGAAAACATAAAACACCCATTCTGGAAATGTTGGTTTCTCAACTCCTTGCTTGCCTGGGTATTGGGATATTTCAAGAGGGCAGTGTTTCATAGGTTCACTTCCTTTGTGGGGAGTATTAGAAACCCATGGGATTTTACGAGGCTGGAGTTGGCTCCTAATTCCCAGTTCCTTATTCACTCCTTATTCGCAACATATTCATGAATTCAACCAAACCACTGAGGAGAATTTGAATGCTCTGAACACCAAAATAAGGTCTCGACCACCACACATCATACACCGCCAGGTTCACAGGACTCTCCCCTTTGAGGGAACATATGCTGTTTCCCGGTCCAGAGCACGGTTCTTGTGCCAGTTGCTCCAAAGTGGGGTGCCACCAGGACAATCACACAAGCTGACACTTGGATCACAATGCTCCCCAAAACAATCTTTGGACCACCCCAAATAAAATATCCCCACACTCTGCAGCCTATCCCCTGCAAGATGACATGCAGTGGTGACTGGTCCAAACACTGGTTCCGGAGCCTCAGGCTTCTATTTGGGTTGCCCCCATGAAGTCTATATTTCCAAAAAAAGATTTCATTAAGGAACTGGTCTGACTCCTGCCCTCTGCACCCCAGAATAAGGTTTGGACCACCACACGTCATACACCCCCATGTTCAGTGGACTCTCCCTTCGAGGGAACATATGCTGTTTCTAGGTCCAAAGTGTGGTTCTTGTGCCAGCTGCTCCAAAGTGTGGCGCCCCCAGGACATAATAACCTAAGAACATCAGAGAAGCCAATGTAGGATCAGGCTAATGGCCCATCCAGTCCAACACTCTGTGTCACACAGTGGCCAAAAACACCAGGTGCCATCAGGAGGTCCAGCAGTGGGGCCAAGACAGTAGAAGCCCTCCCACTGTTGACCCCCCTCAGCATCAAGAAGACAGAGCATCCCTTGCCCCAGCCTGAGAGTTCCTATCTATCCCTTGTGGTTAATAGCCACTGATGGACCTCTGCTCCATATGCTTATCTAATTCCCTCTTGAAGCCGTCCATGCTTGTAGCCGCCACCACCTTCCGTGGCAGTGAATTCCATGTGTGAATCACTCTTTGGGTGAAGAAGGACTTCCTTTTATCCGTTCTAACCCGACCGCTCAGCAATTTCATTGAGTGCCCACAAGGAGTTCTTGTATTGTGAGAAAGGGAGAAAAGGTCCAAAGGCCACTTTAAAGTATGGGGTGATACCTGCTCTATCCCAGGCATCCTTATACTAATACCGAAGTAGCCCCCTCTGTGCGGATATCTAAATCAGCACAGAGGGGGCACTAGGGGGGCAGGGGGAGGTTTAAGCACACGTGGGGCAGTCCCCACGTGTGCACAAAAATCTTAAATGTGTGTGGGGGAAATCGGGGGGATGTTTAAATCCCCCCGAAACAGAGCGTCCCCTGCGCATGCGCAGGAAACGCTCTGCGACCACCACCGCCGCCGTCGCTGGAAAGGCAGGGGGGGAGAGAAAAGGCTCGCTTCGGCCGCACGCGCCTGCTCGCCTCCGCCATGACGCGCTCGGCGCCTCGGGGCGGGAGGGGGCTGCGGCGGCTGCGAGCCTCGCCTCGCCCCCACCCCTGCGTACCCCTTGGGCGAAGAGCTCAAGCCCGGGAGCATGGCGGCAGCAGCGGCGGGTGAGCGGCCCCAGGCAGCGGGGGCCATGGCGGGGAGTGCGGCGCGGAGGGCCATGGCGTGTGGCGG
>NW_015176473.1:536738-542187 GCF_001447785.1 Gekko japonicus
TCCCCCCCCGGGGGGGGGGGGGGGGGGGGGGGGGGGGCGGGGGAAGAGGGGCCCCTGCCTCGGGGAGATCGAGGGGTGGGGTGTGTGGAGGAGACGGGGCTCTTCTCCCCCCCCCGCGAGTATCGCGGGTCCCCCTCTTGTAATCTTATAATCCTCGATCATGTCACCCCTCAGCAGTGGTTTCTCCACGCTAAAGAGCCCCAACCGTTTTAACCTTTTTCATAGGGAAAGTGTCCCAACCCTTTTATCATTCTAGTTGCCCTTTTCTGCACTTTTTCCAAAGCTATAATATCCTTTTTAAGGCGTGGCGATCAGAACTGTAAACAGTATTCCAAATTAGGTCACACCATTGATTTATATAGGGGAATTCTGATACTGGCTGATCTGTTTTCAATTCTCTTCCTAATAATCCCCATCATAGCATTGACTTTTTTTACTGCAGTCGCACACTGTCTCGACAATTTTAGTGAGTTATCTACTATGACTTCAAGATCTCTCTCTTGGTCAGTCTCTGCCAGTTCGAACCCCAACAACGTGTATTTATAGTTACGATGTTTGGCTCCAATATGCATCACTTTGCACTTGGCCACATTGAACCCCATTTGCCATGTTGACACCCATTCATCCATCCTCGACAGATCCCTTTGGAGTGCCTCACAATCCTCCCTGGTTTTCACCACCCTGAACAACTTCGTATCATCCGCAAATTTAGCCACTTCACTGCTTACTCCCAACTCCAAATCATTAATGAACAAGTTGAAAAGCATCGGACAGAGTACTGATCCCTGTGGTACCCCACTGCTTACCCCCCTCCACTGAGAGAATTTACCGTTTATACTCACTCTCTGTTTCCTATTAATTAGCCAGTTGTTGATCCACAAAAGTACTTGTCCTTTTATCCCGTGTCTATTGAGCTTACTTAGGAGCCTTTGATGAGGAACTTTATCAAAAGCTTTCTGGAAGTCAAGGTAAACAATCTCTATTCTTCTTCTACACCGAACTTTTCTAAACCAAAAAGTTTCCCCCTAAAGCTCCATCTCTTCATTATTCCGATCATTCCTGTGAGGTTTGTTCCCCTTTCAACCAGGCTACTGGTGAAACTCTCCGGATAATCCCAGATTCCTTTGCTGTGTTTAAACTACACTAATTTGGGCTCCGCATCTCCGGGCAGAGTGAGGGCCAGCCCTTTCTAGCGGAAAGCAGCTGTTTGTTCTCCAGCCGCCTTCCTGTGGTTAATGAGGTAACGGGAGCCGAGCCGCGACTTGCGCGCAATGCCATAGAGTGGAAGGAATGCGAAGTATCTACGAAGAGGACTCATTAAGAAAGTGGCTGCGAATGACTCAAGGGTCTGCCTGCCTCGGGAACTGGCTGGCCTAACTCTGACACCAAGCACGGCAAGCGCAAAGGCAAAGCCCCCAAAGCATATCCAGGCCATTCCACCGTTTGTGACCAACAAATGCTTCCGCGTGCAGAGAGAGGCGGCGGATTTGCCATTTCTTTAAATAAGGAGATAGCCCAAGCTGACAGCCTAGCCAGGGACAGAAGAAGAAGAAGGAGGAGGAGGAGGAGACTGGATTTATACCCCACCCTTCACTTGGAGTCTCAGACCGGCTTACAAACTCCTTTCCCTCCCCCTCCCCACAACAGACACCCTGTGAGGTAGGTGGGGCTGAGAGAACTCTGACAGAAACGGCTCTTTTTCAAGGACAGCCCTGACAGAACTATGGCTTGCCCAAGGTCATCCAGCAGCTGCGAGTGGAGGAGTGGGGAATCAAACCCGGCTCTCCCAGATTAGAGTCCGTGCCACTTAACCACTATACCAAACTGTTGACCAGGCAAAGGCAGAAGACGCTGTGAAAAGTACGGTTCAGAAGAAAGCCGTGTTGGGACTGCAGGTACGTGGGTTCAAATCATTCTGAGTCCTGAAGCTCACACACACACAAAATCACACACGAAAGCTTATACCTCGAATAAAACTTTGTTGGTCTGAAAAGTGCCCCCGGACTCAAACTTTGTTTAGTTGGAAAGGATTTCTTCCCTAAGTGGGAGGCTGCTCCAATGTGCATTTGGGGGGGGGCACAGTCACAGCCCTATAACCATCCCCCAATATGCAGACAAACCACCACGAATGTCCCCTCTAAGCTGTGGAGTCTTGCGAGCAAAAATTCTACTCTGTGAGCCACTGGCATTAAAGTTGTGAGTGAGCAATTTGGCTACTGCATAAATTAGTTTGCTCTGGAGCTATCCCTCCTGAGCTAAGACAGAAATGTGTGAGCCAGGGTCAGGCTCCTTAGGCTAGTCACACCATACAGGGCTTCATAAGAAGAGAACCGTTTATTAGTGGATACGGTCCTAAAGAACACGTGTACGGCTTGTGTCAGGAATGGCCGTCACTACTAGGGCCTCTGACTTATAGTGAAATCAAACATTCCCCCTGTAAGCATGAGACAATAGATATAACTCGTGCACGCGGCAAAGAAAGCGGGCAAAGCAGAAAAGCCGGTAACTTTCCCAGCCATGGAAACGGCAGCTGGAACATCTACAAGGTCAAGCATAAGATAGCAGACTGAGCAGGATAGAGCTGAGAACCAGAGGGAGGGTGCCCCTCCACATTCCAGAACTATGACAGGGCTACCTGACAGCCGGAGGCTAAAAAAACTGTGAGCTAGCTCACAATAACTCAGCTTAGAGGGAAAAACTGACTCCCACCGTTAACTGCAAGCAGTTTTGCATCTGTCAAGCGCAGGGTCTGTTTTTACAAGCAAAGCCGATAACGACAACCAGGACCTTGGCGCGGTAACGGAGGGCAGAGGCAACACAGACACGACTCCTCAACGACGCTTTGCTGATGAGAAAAACTGGTCTCCGGCTCATGCGCCACAGCCCGGCCGTAACTGCTCCACAGGTCTTGCCAGGAGGAGGAATGCCTGCATGAACCGAACATCGCCACAGGCCTGGGAGCAATTAGAGTGCCGCACGCCGCTGGAAGAGTATCGCACGCACGCTTCAGACATGAGCGATCCGGTTCACTGACGCGGACGTGGGACGGCGGTGCTGCCTGGCTACCCTTTTCTCCAACAGCTGTGGGCACCAAGGAGGAGAAGGAGGAGGAGAGCGGGTTTATACCCCGCCCTTCACTACCCAAAAGAGTGTCAGAGCAGCTTACAATTTCCTTTCCCTTCCCTGACAGCTTTCAAGAAGAGGCTGGACGAATATTCGTCAGAGATGCTTTAGGCTGGTCCTACGTCGGCCAGTCCTGCCAACCTAGCAGTTCGAAAGCAAGAAATTGCAAGTAGATAAACAGGTACCACTTCGGTGGGAAGGTAACAGCGTTCCATGCGCCTTGGTGTTTAGTCATGCCGGCCACGTGACCACGGAAACGTCTTCGGACAGCGCTGGCTCTTCAGCTTTGAAACAGAGATGAGCACCGCAACCCTAGAGTCGGACTCGACTGGCTTTCGAGCAAGGGAACCTTTACCTTTACGTCGGGCAGGGGGTTGGACTAGATGGTCTGTATGGCCCCTTCCCACTCTATGATTCTGATTCTATTCTATGATTCCCCTCCCCACAACAGACACCCTCTGGGTGCGGTCAGACGTGCCATTTGATCTGGTGTCATGCCAGTTCAGAAACGGATTTTATCTGCGCGATCACATGTCAACATCTGCCTCCCATCCCCAGCTGTCGCTTTCCGGCTCAAAACCGCTTTAACCCAGAGTATTTCGAAACCAGGTTCCCAAGTGGTGCTTTCCTGATTCTCCGGTTCCACACGCATTTCCCCCCTGTGTGATCGCGCCTCTGGTGTCGAGCCACTTCCGGTTTAAACCCCCTCCCCGTTCGAAAGCTGCCCGAGGCTTCTGCTTTTCACCTGCCATTTTTTTAAAGCGTTGGTGGTGTGCGCATAGGCGGAGGTCCGCCACCGCGTTATTAAAAACAATGTTTAAACGGTGCTTCGTTTTACCGTTTAGACGAGTTTGGGATCTCACAGAGGCTATTTTTGGGGTAAAGATTTAAAGGGAAGTGTTCCTTTAAAGTTTAAAGGGAAGTGTTACAGCAGTCGGGTTGAAGTGGAAATCGCTGTTCTGCACACGCGCAAAAATTTTAATTCCAGAGATGGCCGCTTGTTCACATGCCCAAACTGAGAGAGAGAAAAAAACAACACTGCGTGTGGACAGCAGGGAGCGATGTGGCTGCGCAGCGATCTGGAGCAAGGAGGTGAGTGTGATCACGATTCTCCAGGTTAAAAAAAACCGCATCAGGGCCAGAGCTATTTAAACTGCTCCCAGCACGCCGTCTGACCACACCCTGTGTGAGGGAGGTGAGGCTGAGAGAGCTGTTTCGAGAACTGCTCTTGAGAGAACAGCTCCAAGAGAACTTGTGACTGACCCAAAGTCACACCAGCAGCTGCATGTGGAGGAGGAGTGGGGAATCAAACCCAGTTCTCCCAACAGACATCTGGAGAGATAGGTGGGGCTGAGAGAGGTCTTTCGAAGACTGCCCTTGAGAGAACACCTCCAAGAGAACTTGTGACTGACCCAAGGTCACACCAGCAGCTGCATGTGGACGAGGAGTGGGGAAATCAAACCTGGTTCTCCCAGTTTAGAGTCTGCGCTCCTAACCACTGCACCATACTGTCTGTGGTGCCACCAGGCACAGGGTGCAGGAACAGGGGCTGCAACAATGCACAGCCATGGGTACAACGGTTACCTAGCTTCTCACCCGAACTCGGGACAGGCAGCCAGAGGCCGCTTTGTGTTTCTTAAAAGGGAGATGGAAAAACAGCTCAGAGCAGTGGTCTTCAGATCGTGGGCCAGTACTCTCAGGGGTGCCATCAGCCCGGAGATCTCCTGAAACGGCAACTGATCTCCGGATTACAGAGATCGGTGCCTTGGAAGAAAATGGCTGCTTTGGTGGGTGGTCTCTTGGGCGTCACACCTCTGCCAAGCTCCCCCCTCCCCCCCAAACTCTGCCCTCGCCAGGCTTGGAATCTCCCAGATCTCTAGGCATCTCCTAACCCAGAGTTGGTGTTATGTATTGGGATCGAATCATCCCTGATCGAATCACCCTAGAGACGGGCTGAGCTTGGACCACAAGAACAATAGCCAACCAGAACTCTGGAATAAACCAATCAAGTAGTAATGTTTTGTAAATAGCCTATCACGGGGAGTGGGGTGTGGTGTTCTGCATGCATATAAGCAGGGCTCCGGCCCTGCTAGAGTTGTCTTAGAGTGAAGCTGAAATCACTAATAAACGATGAGCTGATCACTGTACGTGTCTCGAACCAAGTATATTTCAGCTGGCGACCGTCCTCCAAAGTGAAACATGCCAGCTTGTGTCCATGATCCACTCCTGCCCTTCTGCACAAGATGAACAGGACAGACAGTCCCTGGGCAAAAGGAAGGACACAGATCTGACATCAATAATTGACTTTTTTTGGAAATCAGCAGGA
>NW_015176473.1:542200-547608 GCF_001447785.1 Gekko japonicus
AGCAGGAAAACATCTTGATTTCCCAGGACACACGGTTGCAAAACAACTTCAAAGGGAGACTCCAGCAAGACGCTGCTGAATCACACTTACACCATCTCCCAAAAATCTCCCAAAATCACCATCGCCCACACAAAAGCTTACACTTTAGACAAAATTATGTAGGTCTTCAAGATGCCACTTTACTCAAACTTTGTTCTGCTGCTTCCGACCAACTTGGCTACCCACCTGAACCACTTTCCTCTCTTTCTCACAATACAAGAACTCAAGTGGGCACTCCATGAAATTGCTGAGCAATCGGGTTAGAAAAGATAAAAGGAAGTCCTTCTCCACCCAAAGAGTGATTAACACTTGGAATTCACTGCCACAGGAGGTGGTGGCAGCTACAAGCAGGGACGGCTTCAAAAGGGAATTAGATAAGCACAAGAGGGGGACCCGCGATACATAGTTTGTTAGGAATTGGTGAATCTGAGGGGCTGTGACTCTTTGGAAAAGCCTCTGCTTTGCATGCAAAAGGTCCCAGGTTCAGTCTCAGCATCTCCAGTTAAAAAGAACCATGCAGTGGGCCATGTGGAAAGCTTCCATCTGAGATCCTGGAGAGCTGCTGCTAAACTGAGCTAGATAGACCAAGCATCTGCTTCAGTGTAAGATTGTTTGCCTGCCCGGCCGGCAGGCCGACCTGCTCCAAAGAGGAGGCAGCGGCGGCAGCGGCGAGGCCGGACTTCGCCCGGCTGGCCGGCCAGCCAGCCCGCCGGCTCCCAGAAGGCGGCGGTGGCGGCGGTCCTTCCCCTCCCTCCCTCCCTGCCTGCGTGCCTGCCTGCCTGTCTCCCTTCCCCCGCACGGAAGCCTAGTAGGTCGCAGAGCGTCTTCTGCGCACGCGCAGGAGATGCTCTTGCACTTTCGGGGGGCTTTAAACATCCCCCCAAAAAATTTTTCAACTTTTTTTATTTTTGTGCACATGTGGGGAGTGGCCCACGTGTGCACAAACCTCCCCCGGCCCCCCAGCTGCCCCCGGAGTGCTAATTTAGCGATCCGCACTCCGGGGGCAATTTGGGAATTAGATATATAGATATGGAGCACAGGTCCATCAGTGGCTATTAAACACAAGGTATAGATAGGGGCTCTCAGTCTAGGGATGCTCTGTCTTCTTGGTGCTTGGGGGGGTCAACAGTAGGAGGGCTTCTAATGTCCTTTCCCCACTGGTGGACCTCCTGATGGCACTGGTATTTCTGGCCACTGTGTGACACAGAGTGTTGGGCTGGATGGGCCATTGGCCTGATCCAGCATTGGCGTCTCTTATGTTCTTCTGTCTGGGGCAAGTGATGCTTTGTCATCTTGGTGCTTGGGGGTGGGGGGCAACAGTGGGAGGGCTTCTAGTGTCCTGGCTGCACTGCTGGACCTCCTGGTGGCCCCTAGTATTTCTGGCCCCTGTGTGACACAGAGTGTTGGACTGGGTGGACCACTGGCCTGATCCAACACTGGCTTCTCTTGTGTTCTTATGAATGAGATAAGCATATGGAGCAGAGGTCCATCAGTGGCTACTATTAGCCACAAGGTGTAGATAGGGGCTCTGGGGCAAGTGATGCTCTGTCTTCTTGGTGCTTGGGGGGGGGTCAACAGTGGGAGGGCTCCTAGTGTCCTGGCCCCACTGCTGGAGCCACTGATGGCACCTGGTATTTCTGGCCACTGTGTGACACAGAGTGTTGGACTGGAGTCGGATTCAACTGGCTTTCGAGCAAGGGAAACGTTTACCTTTACCTATGGATGCCTAGTGGGGACACACAGGAAGCTGCCTTCCACCGACTCAAACCCTTGGTCCATCAGGGCCAGTACTGCCTACTCAGACTGGCAGCGGCTCTCTCGAACACAGGACAGCTTTCCCTCTGGCCTGCTTCAGTGCTATAAGAAGGCAGATACTGACGAATGCCACTTCATGCGCTGCACAGTGTGGAAGCTGAAATGGCTGGACATGTGCTACGCTCTTGCTCCTTGTATAATGATCTTAGATGTATACAAGAAGGGGAACCCGCGATACTCACGGGGGCGGGGAGCTCAACGTGGAGAAGGAAGTAGCCACAGGTGAGCCTTCTCCCCTGTCCCCCCCGACACCAACGGCAAGGTTCGCGCGGTTCCCAGCCGCTGGGCCCACCAAGCCTTCTCCCGCCCCCCTCCTGCCCCAGCGGCGGCGGGACAGTTGCCGGGGCGTTCTCTGCGCATGCGCAGGGAAGGCTCTTGTACTTTTGGGGGGATTTAAACATCCCCTGTATACTTTTTTCAACTTTTTAGGTTTTTCTGGATATCTGGGGGTTGCCCCGAACGTGCAGGAAAATCTCTTTGCCCCCTAGGTGCCTCCGATGTGCGGATTTAGATCTCTACACGCAGGGGGGACCTTGGCTATTAGATATATAGATGTATTGCACCTGTCCTCCAAGAGGTCCCAGAAAGATCGAAGGAATGGTATACCGACTTTCTTCTTGCAGACCTTGAATCTGGAACCTCGGACAAGAGTTGTCAGGTTCTGTGGAGTCGTCTAGGGATGCCAACCTCCAGGTGGGGCCTGGGGATCCCCCAGAATTACAGCTCGTCTCCAGACTACAGAGAGATCAGTTCCCCTGGAGGAAATGGATGCTTTGGAGGGTGGACTCTCTATGGCATTGTGCCCCACAGAGGTCCCTGTCCTCCCCAGGCTCCATCCCCCAAATCTCCCAGGAGTTTCCCAACCTGGATCTGGAAACCCTACCCAGCCACCAGTGTTCCTTCTAAGCTGAGTGACTGTGAGCTAGCTCACGTTTTTTTTAGCCTCCGGCTCATGCATTTTTGTCTTTGGTCAGGGAGGGCTGGGGCTCCAGAGCAAACTAATTCATGCAGCAGCCAAATCGCTCGCTCACAACTTTAATGCTAGGAGCTCACCAAGTAGAATTTTTGCTCACAAGACTCCACAGCTTAGAGGGAGCGTTGCCAACCACCTCCCCTCCAGTGGTCGGGGGGGGGGGGCTGGCAAACTTTACCGTAGCACAGTGTATTTGCTTTTCTATACCTCTTAATGAAAGACTGTTGATGTATTATTATAGGTAGGTAAATGTAAAAGTTTTCCTTGCTCGAAGGCCGGCAGAATCCGACTCTAGAGATGTGGTGCTCATCTCCGTTTCCAAGCCGAAGACCCAGCGCTGTCCGAAGACATTTCCATGGTCATGTGGCAGGCATGACTAGATGCCGAGGCGCACGGAACGCTGTTACCTTCCCACCGAAGTGGTACCAATTTATCTACTTGCAATTTCTTGCTTTCATACTGTTTTATTCTGCTGGCCCATGACTGTAATAAATTATCGATTCATCGACTGACGTGCCCAGGGTTACAACCCTCCAGGTGGGGCCTGGAGATCTCCAAGAAATACTACTCGCCTCCAGAAAATGCAGATCAGCTCCCCTAGAAGAAATGGCTGCTTTGGAGGGTGGACTCCATGACATCCTCCTTCCTGGAGGCCCTCCCCTCCCCAGGTTCCACTGGAGATGTAAAATTTCCGGAAATTTTGAAACTCGGAAAAAAACCCGTTTTTCCCCCAGAGTTTTTCAGGGGGAAAATGCTACATTAGCACTTCTTTTTTCTTTTCCCTGATTGAAAATCATTCTGTTACTTTAAAGTAAAGGTAAAGGTTCCCTTGCTCGAAAGCCAGTCGAATCCGACTCTAGGGTTGCGGTGCTCATCTCCGTTTCCAAGCCGCAGAGCCAACACTGTCCGAAGATGTTTCCGTGGTCATGTGGCTGGCATGACTAAACACCAAGGCGCACGGAACATAAAATATGACAATGGACATTTTTACTTGGCATGAAATTATCACAACTAAGAATGGAATGTGTCTTCAAGAAGCTGCAAGGATGTTGAGAGCGAAGTTGAATGTGAATCACAACCATCGCCCAGCTCTCCAAAAACAAGGGAAAGAGGGACTAGCTTCAGTAAGGTCAGAAAGGACCTGTGTTTCCAAATGTTCCCACTGCTCTAAAGAGCAGATAAGCAAATGCAGTCACTGACTAGAGATGTAACATTTCCGGAAATTTTGAAGCTGGGAAAAAAACCAGAATTTTTTCGGGGGAAAACGGAAATTTTCGGGAAAATTGAAAAAAATGCTACGTTAGCACTTCTTTTTTCTTTTCCCGATTGAAAGTCATTCTGTTACTTTAGGAACATAAAATATGACTATGGACATTTTTACTTGGCATGAAATTATCAGAACTAGCATATTAAAAATATAGTGTATCCAAACAAATTATTACAAACAAAATACTCACCCGCATGCAAAAACAAAACCTGAAATCTTTTTCTTTTCTTGTGACAATTGCACCTCCTAAAGGAAGAAATGCATCTTGTTCTTGCATTGGAGAGTTCAGTTTGTAACCTAGGACTTGCTTGTCCTCAGTGCACAGAAATTAGATCAATCTGATACCATACACATTTTTTTAGAAATGATTTGGAAAATATTTGAACAGCTTGTCTTAAAATATTTTATTCATCATGTTAAAATAAAACGTTCCGTAATCAGTTTCTTTTCTTTTCTTTTTTCAATTTTTCCAATTTCTCGGAAAAAAACAAAAAAGGCTTCAGGAACAAAATGGGGGGGAAAGAACCAGTTTCCCCCCAAATTTTTCCGTTTTTTTCCAGGCCTTCAGATCTCTAGGTTCCACCCACAGATCTCCAGGAATTCCCAAACCTGGAGTTCGCAACCCCATGCTGTGTGTGTGTCCCATCAGTGCATTTTACCCCGTGCATCCCCCACCCCCCAACCTCTACTCTGCGCAGTGCATTCCACAACCACCTGCCTCCCAGGACCTCCTGGTGACCCCACCGTTTCACAGAAAACCCACCGGCTCTCTGGGGAGGGTCAGAACAGAGCAGCCCGCTGTCTGCGTGTCTCTACGGGGCCTGGCAGGGCCAAACAGACCGCCCGTTGCTGCAGCTACAAACACGCCAGCTCTTTAGAGGCTTGTTTACGCCAGTCCAGCAAAGCCTGGAGCCTGGCTGAGTCACGGCAAACCCGTCACGTTTATCCTTTGACAACTGAGGGATTCCGAGGAGGTCTTCCCATGTGGGGAGTGAGGTCATGTTATCTCTTCTGGGCAGATCGCTCCCAGGGAATCAAAGAAGCAACTTTCCCCCAGTCGAGGGAAAGCGGAGCATTCTTCAGCTCGTCCTCTCATGGTCCAGAGAGCTGGCTCTAGGAAAAACATTACAACGGGCTGGAACTGTTTGCAACGAGGGCTGAAAAGCGTGGTGAGAGCCAGTTTGGTGTAGTGGTTAAGTCTGCGGACTCTAATCGGGGAGAACCGGGTCTGATTCCCCACTCCTCCACTTGCACCCGCTGGATGACCTTGGGCAAGCCATAGTTCTCTCAGAGCTGTTCTTGGAAAAGAGCCGT
>NW_015176473.1:547671-556945 GCF_001447785.1 Gekko japonicus
TGAGACTCCTTTGGGTAGTGAAGTAAAAGGTAAAGGTTCCCTTGCTCGAAAGCCAGTCGAGTCCGACTCTAGGGTTGCGGTGCTCATCTCCATTTCAAAGCCGAAGAGCCAGCGCTGTCCGAAGACGTTTCCGTGGTCATGTGGCCGGCATGACTAAACACCAAGGCGCACGGAACGCTGTTACCTTCCCACCGAAGTGGTACCTATTTATCTACTTGCAATTTCTTGCTTTCGAACTGCTAGGTTGGCAGGAGCTGGGGCCAGAGACGGGAGCTCACTCCGTCATGCGGCAACTCGGGTCTCGAACGGCTGAACTACCGACCTTCCACAGCCTGCAGTTCAGTGTCTTAACCACTTGAGCCACCGCAGTTCCTGGGTAGGGAAGGGCAGGGTATAAATCCAATCTCCTCCTCCTCCTCCTCTTCTTCTTCTCTTCACACTGCCCTCTGCATGAGGGGCTTTCAGGACACAACCTAGGGTTGCCAACACCTACTGGGGAAATTCCTGGAGATAGGGGGTGGGTTTAGAGGAGGAGAGACCTCAGTGGCATATAATGTCGGCTTGAAAACCTTCGGGTCAATGTTCCCTCTAAGCTGAGCTGGTGTGAGCTAGCTCACCGTAGTTTAGCCTCTGGCTCACATGTTTTTGTCCCGGCTCAGGAAGGATGGCTCCAATGCAAACTGATTGATGCAGGAACCAAATCGCTCGCTCGCGACTTGGAATCCGGTAGCTCGCAAAGTAGATTTTTCATTCACGAGACTCCGCAGCTTAGAGGGAGCGTTGCTCCAGGCGGTGGCTGGAGATCTCCTGGGATTACAACTGCTCCCCAGGCAACAGAGATCAGTTCAGCTGGAGAAAATGGCCCCTTCGGAAGGTGGCCTCTATGGCATGTTACACCAAAGCTCCACCCCCCAAATCTCCAGGTATTTCCCAACCTGGAGCTGGCAACCCTGGTATCATGCCATCGAGTCCGCTATTTTATCCAGCAGAGCTGGGCTCTGTAATCTGGAGAGCAGGCAGGGCCGGCTCGCTCACTAGGTGAACTAGGCACTCGCCTAGAGCGCGCTGGCCCTTAGGGGCGCCAAACTGGCACCCCCCCCCCCGCTGTCCTGGTTCAGCTGCAAACACTACTGAGTTTTAAACATGTTATGATCTTTCTGATGATACAAACACCAATTCCACCCAAGAACTTAGCCCTCTGGGCACAGAAGAGTCACTCAGCTGAGTCACAAAGAAGAACCTAAGTAGGGGGGCTATTACATAAGGACACTCAAGTTGCAACTGACTTATGGCAACCCCAGCAAGGAACTGTCAAGGCAAGTGAGAAGCAGAGGTTGTCTGCGACTGCGAGCGCCTTTCTTTGCAGAGTATTCCTTGGTGGAAGCCAGATGTGCAAAGCAGGCAAAGTTACAAAAGCAAAAGTGAGTGTTAAGAGCATGGGTGCCAGGGGAACGGGAGGTCCGGGGTACAGATCCAATTAACGGGTCCGAGCCATGGTGGGCGCACGGGGGGGGGGGGCGCCAGAAGGGATCCTCACCTAGGGTGCAAAATAAGCCGGGGCCGGCCCTGTGAGCAGGCCTCCAGCCGCCAATTGGAGGTTGGTCACCCTACCACAACCCTATCTGTAGCAAAGGCATGTGGATGTATCTTGACACTGCGTGTTTGTGGGAAATGTTTTTTTTTCCATGTTGTCTTTCAATAAAAAGGAATTTATGAAGTGTTTAATAAAAATGCAGCGCTAGAATTGGAACCAGCCACTGAACGTATCAAAACAATGCAGTCGGGAATCACGAGCGGGTTTTAAAGCACTGAGTGAAGCAAACTGAAGAGGGCAGATTTTTTAACTGCTGCCCAATTTAGAAGTAGCCAAACGAACGGAGGCCTTCTTATAGGGTGGACACAGAACGTTTAGAGGCGGCACAGAGGAGAGTGAGGAGGACGATTTGGGGCAGGGGTGCCCAACTGTGGCTCGGGAGCCACGTGCAGCTCTTTCACACGTATTGTGCGGCTCCCGGGAGGCTCCCCATCTATTTGCTCTCTCTCTTCCTTTCTGTCTCTCTTCCTTCATCCCTTCCCCATCTATTTGCTTTCTTTGTTTCTCGCTCTCTTTCTCTCTTTCCACCTCTTTCATTCTTTCTTTCCACCTTAGGCACATGGATATCATTAGCAACAGGGGTCATTTCCCGCAGGAGCGCACTGGAGTGGAGCTCCGGCAGTAAGGAGCCCAGGGGGTGGGCACATGCAACAAGCCCCACCCCCTGCTCCCAGCAGCCCCAGGCCACAAGGAACAAAAAAAAGCCAGGTAAGTTGCAGCGTCCCCCCCCCTGCCCCAGATAGCAATCCAAAACAGTCCAGTAGCACCTTTAAGGCCAAGGTTTATTCAGGTACAAGCTCTCCCTCCTCTGTGAGGGCAGATCTGCACATTCCCCTCCCCCCCATAGCTAGCAATCCAAAACAGTCCAGTGGCACCTTTAAGACCAAGGTTTATTCGGGTACAAGCTCTCCTTCCTCTGCGAGGACAGATCTGCGTGTCCCCCCCCCCTTTAAAACCAAGGTTTATTCAGGTACAAGCTCTCCCTCCTCTGTGAGGGCAGATCTGCACGTCCCGTCCCCCCCGCCATAGCTAGCAATCCAAAAGAGTCCAGTGGAGCCTGAGTGGTGGGTGTTGCCTTCTGACACACTTCCGGTGATGTCAGGGGGTGTGGCATATACAAGTGAGTTATGCTAATGAGCTCCTGCACCTCTTTTTCTACGAAATGACCCCCGATTAGCAAACAAATAAATATCATTGGACAAATAAATATTATCAATATCTGTTTTTACCACTTTTGTTTTTATTTTTGGCAGTCTCATTTAATGTTTTTTTTAAAAAGCAAATTTGCATATTTCCCAATAAAAACGTGTGTGTCGTATCTGTTCATGTCTTGCGGCTCTCAAACACCTGACGTTTATTCTGTGTGGCTCTTAGGCTAAGCAGGTTTGGCCACTTCTGATTTGGGGTCTGGAGGCAAAGCCTTATAGAGAAAAGGCTGCGAGAACGGGGAATGTTCAGCCCGCAGAAAAGAAGGTTGACAGGGAGTTACTCTTTGTGAATATCTGAAGGGTGCCTGTCATTTAGAGGAGGGGAGGGCTCGCCCGCTCTCACCAGCTCTCAGAAGCTAAGCAAGGCTGGCCCTGGCTAGTCTTTGGATGGGAGGCCTCCAAGGAATACCAGGGTCGCGATGCAGAGGCAGGCAATGGCAAACCACCTCTGAACGTCTCTTGCCTTGAAAACCCCGCAGGGTCGCCATAAATCAGGTGCGACTGGACAGCAAAGGTGGGCGGGGCTGTTTCAGTTGGTAGTGGAAGAGAGGATCCATCATAACGGGCTTAAATTATGGGTGGGGAGATATCAGTGGGATATTAAGCGGGGGGGAAACTTTCTAACAATCAGAGCAATTCAGGGGTGAAATCGATCGCTCAGGGATGTGTTATCTTCTCTCTCCTTGGAGGTGTTTAAGCAGAGGTTGGACAATTATTTGTCAGGGATGCTTTTTAGGTCATCCTGAATGGTTCAGGGGGTCGGACTGGGTGGTCTTTAGACCCCTCCTAAGCTGCGGTGGTTCAAGTGGTTAAGACGCTGAAATGCAGGCTCTGGAAGGTCGGTAGTTCGGCAGTTCGAGACCCGAGTGTGCCGCATGACGGAGCTCCCGTCTCTAGTTCCAGCTCCTGCCCACCTAGCAGTTCGAAAGCAAGGAATTGCAAGTAGATAAATAGGGACCACTTCGGTGGGAAGGTCACAGCGTTCCGTGAGCCTTGGTGTTTAGTCATGCCGGCCACATGACCACAGAAATGTCTTCGGACAGCGCTGGCTCTTCGGCTTTGAAACGGAGATGAGCGCTGCAACCCTAGAGTCAGATTTGACTGGCTTTCGAGCAAGGGAGACCTTTACCTTTACCTAACTTTTTAATTCCATGAAATCTCCCATGGAAGGGCATTCCACTACTCTTGATAATACTGATAACGCTGTTATTTATGATTTTATTGTATTTTTTCCTCCCCCCCTTTAGTAAGGCAGCACATACATTTTCTAAATAAATAAATAACTTTGGGGCCACAACAGAAAAGGCTGTGCTTCTCTCGGAAAGAACTTCTGGTCTTATGTAAGAGGGAACACAACAGGGATCTCACAAGTATAACTTGCAGAACTAGCAGAATGGACCTCCCAGGACTGAATAGGGACACAGGACTCTTATCTCACTCCAGATGCTCACTTTCTTTCCCCTCTGCTCTGATCAAGCTGATTCCAATGTGACCCCTTTGCAAGCATTCCTTACAACACCCCTCCCACCTTCTGACTGGGATAAAAGGACTCGGAGAGATCCATTCCTACGCATGTCTGACGAAGGGAGCTTCGACTCTCAAAAGTTCATACCCTGAAAGTCTCGTTCGCCTCTAAGGCACAACTGAATTCGAATCCAGCTACATTTACATCAGATTTTGTGTTGCAGGCTGCAGGAGGCACATTCTTCAGTCCAACCACCAAGGCCTCCTGATTGTTAGATGGACTGATCTTTCCTGAAAATCTCGTTGGTCACTAAGGTAGGGGTGTCAAACATGTGGCCCGGGGGCTGGATCAGGCCCCCGGAGGGCGTCTCTCAGGCCCGCAGTGGAACTGGCTGTCTTCTCCTGCTTCTTACAGTTCTGCTGTTGCTGCTGCGTCATCATAGGTTTGCAGCTTACAGAGACACACCTGAACAGCACACTCAAGATTGCAACAGCACTGACATTTTGATGCAATAATTCAGAGCGAGAGGTGTCAGTTATCAGACACTGTTAAATAAGCAAAATATTGCAAGAGTGCTAATGTTTCAAGCATGTTTTTGTTTCAAGTAAAAAGAATCTTTGTGTCTGTGTCCTTTGTCAAGTTTATATCTCCGCTCCCTGGCATTACTTTTTATGACACACACGGCCCGGTCCAACAAGGTCTCATTTATGTCAGATCCGGGCCTCGTAACAAATGAGTTCAAAATCCCTGCTCTAAGGTGCTACGGGACTTGGATTTTGCTGTCCTACAGCAGAGACCAACAGCGCTAACATGCCTTGCACGGACTTTGTTTCCGTGGGCCCACTCCAAGCCAACACGCTGACCGTTTTTATTGAGGAACCTCAAGAGTTACGAGAGGAGAGAAAAAAAACTTTTGAGCCGCAAAAAAAGAAGAAGAAAAACCCAGACTCCTGGCTGGCTGAGCGTTCCCAGAGGCTGAGAGCCCGAAGCGCCATAAATGTGGCTCCAGATTTCCGGGAGCTGCAAAAGACAGAAGGCCCCAGAGCACGTGCCCAAGGCAGGCGGGCAGCCTGGAAACAGGGGAGACAGACCCTGCCTGCCCTTCCCTGCGCCTTGTACGAGGCGCCCAGAGACATTTTTGCCCTGGAAGGAAGGAAATGTCAGCCTGCCCAGGAATTTGCTGCGTCTCTCGAACCCAGGCCAAGCCCTGCGTGCGGCTGCTCATCCCATCAAGGAGTGCAGGGCCCAGAATTCTCCGGCTGCCTTTGGCTCTCCCCTCATCCAGCCGGGCACTGAGGACAGCGTCCCAAATTAGCCCTGGTGGAAAAACTAACTGCTCTCCTACCAGTTCGCTCATACGGGCCCAAACGAGTCGCGTCTGCCTCACTTTGGTTATGCTGCCCAGCTCAGGAGCGTGGAAACGCCGTGGCAGAAGCACAGGGCTGTGGTAACATGTTTTGTTTGAATCATGAATCATGAAATGAATTTCGATAGAGAGAAGTGCACTACACTTAGGTATAAAAAATCAAAGGCACAGATATAGAATGGGAGGGACTTGGCTTGACAGCAGCACATGTGAAAGGGGTCTGGGTGTTCTGGTCTTCTTGGTGCTTGGGGGGCGGGGTCAACAGTGGGAGGGCTTCTGGTTTCCTGGCCCCACTGCTGGACCTCCTGATGGCACCTGGTATTTCTGGCCACTGTGTGACACAGAGTGTTGGACTGGAGGGGCCATTGGCCTGATCCAGCATTGGCTTCTCTTATGTGCTTAAGCAGATGCTCTACCACTGAGCCACGGCCCCTATACAATTCTGGGTAATGACCTCTTTATATCAACCAAGGATTTGCAGCCTCCAGGCCTACACACCGATTTTATTTCAGACTTGAGAATGCCAGTTTGTATGCATTTTGGTGCCAACGTCTAGCCCTCATGGCTGCAACGAGTATGCAAAAAGCACATCGTCTGTCTCTTGATTCCACATGCAGTTTTCACCTCCCATGGTTGTCGCTGGCTGAGTTGGGACACGGGCTCTTTTTGTAGCAGGAACTCCTTTGCATATTAGGCCACACACCCCCTAATGTAGCCAATCCTCCAAGAGCTTACAGAGCTCTTCTTACAGGGGCTAGTGTAAGCTCTTGGAGGATTGGCTACATTACGAGTGTGTCGCCTAATATGCAAAGGAGTCCCTGCTACAAAAAGAGCCCTCCCCCACTCCCTTCCGGAGAGGCTGCTGTGTCTAAAAAAAGGACTTGGCTTTGTGGGAGGGAGGAGACCCTCTGGAATCTACCGAGTTAAAGAGGAACTCGCCCTCTCTGTACTTATGCCAAGCGAAAGATGATTGGTGGCACTGGAAGGAATGTAAGCAAGAGGCTTTTAAACTTGAAAACCATTAATTCCTTATCGGAAGGCTCTCATTTCAAGGGCACGGTGCCGCTGCCATCTGTGCAGCCCACACAGGTTAGGAAGGGATCGAGAACAAATGTGTTCACGGGCGCTCGTTTTCAAGGCTCGGAATCAGCCAAAAGCAGCTGGTTGTTTGGGGCCGAGCTGAGCTCCCAAACGCAGCCCTCCCAGCTCCAAGAAAACTTCAAATGACTTTTACAAAGCACAGTCGCAAGTCATCCAGGTCAGGAAAGATCTGGAAATAGCTGTGGAAAACAGAAGTATGCTGATTAAAATAGCAGCGAGGCGACGTCCTGAAGGGCCAGCCTACGGATAACCCTCAAGTCTGAGAAAAGGCTTTGCTTCCCAGCATGTCTTCATACAGAACGCCCAGCGCCTGGAAGGAAAGAAGGCCCTGGAGGGGGGTCACTCCATGGCCACTTCAATGGAAGTTGGGTCTGAAACAATGACTTCCAGGTGTCGTGGTCCAGCTCGACCAGCCCAAGTCCCGTGCAGTGTTCCCTCTAAGCTGAGTGAGTGTGAGCTAGCTCACAGTTTTTTTAGCCTCCGGCTCACAGATTTTTGTCTTAGCTCAGGAAGGAGGGCTCCCGGAGCCAGCTAATTGATGCAGCAGCCAAATCGCTCATAGGTCACAACTTTAGTGCCAGTAGCTCACAAAGTCGAATTTTTGATCACAAGGCTCAGGTCAGGGGTTGTTTCGAAGAAAAAGAGCTAGGGGGCCTCATTAGCATAACTCATTAGCATATGCCACACCCCCTGATATCAGGGGCCCGGCGGTGGACCTGCAAGGCCAGCGGGAGTGCGAGGAAGCCCCGCCAAGGCCCTCCCTGGCCCCAGGCAGGCAGGGGTGGGGAGAGGCGGGGAGGAAGCAACTTACCCTCCCTCTTCTCCTGCCTCCTCCTGGCTGAATGAGGGCCAGAAGCGGGGCGGCTGGAAGCAGAGGGCGGGGCTTCATCATGTGCCCCGCCCCCTGCACCTCACCCGGGGGAACTGCGTTCCCCCGTGATCCCCCCCCGAAATGACCTCTGACAAGGCTCCACAGCTTAGAGGCAGCATTGGCCCAGTGAGGCTGAAGACTCCTCAGGAGTCGAGGAGCCACATGCAGCCAGCTCTGAACCAGCTAAATTTAGTGAATTAGACACACAGGAGCCTCAAGATTCATCGCGGACAGCTGACCTTGACCCACCCGTGCATACAGGTCCGAAGCAGCCGGCTGCAAGGAGAGTAACCCACCAGGGTCCCCTTCACTAATTGAACAGCGAAGGGAAAGGCTCCGACCAGACTTAAGGACACGCAGACGGAGTGCTCGCCTCTTGGCTCGGTGCCAGCTGCTTAACTACAGCAGTTCTTTTTTTTTAATAAACTTTTGTTTTATTTTTCATTAGACATTATACAAGATAACTTGACAGCTTACATAAATTTTCAGAGTTCTTCATATCACCAGCTTATTTATCCACGCATACACCCTATTCCATCTATTGCCATGTACCGTATTATTTCCCCCCTGTAATTTTATACTCAGATCGTCCATTTGTGCTAGTTCTAAGCTTTAAACTTAGGTCTATTTTAGAGGGTAATTCCTCGGATTTCCAATACTTTGCCATCAACATTCTGGCTGCTGTTAGTATATAAACTATAAGATATACATCTTTGTGATTATATACATCTGGAACAATATTTAACAGGAATACTTCTGGTCTCAAATCTAGGTTCAGTTCTAGAATTTCATGTATAGTTTTGTTTATCATACCCCAATATTTTTGAGCTTTTTTACACTTCCACCACATGTGGTAAAAGGTCCCCACATTAGATTTACATTTCCAACATATATTTGTTACATTGCTATAACATTTAGCTAACTTATCAGGGGACCTTAACGACAGCAGTTCTGAGCAGAGGAGCACCTCTGAGCAGATGTATTTATGTATTTATTTGTTTGTTTGATTTTCACCCCACCCTCCCCACCGAGGCGGGCTCAGGGCAGCTTACACAAGAAGCAATAAATAACACAACAATGTAAATGTCAATATAAAACACCCCCAAAATTGTTAAACCCATTAACATAATGATGGCGGTAGAACGATGGTAAAGTGCATTCAGCAGTACATCCACTATCGGTGGGCTCAGACTGGAAACAGGACTGGCACAAGGCGTAGTAGGTGAGAGCGCAGCTCCTTTCCTAAATGCCTGCAGAAAGAGCTCCGTTTCCGTGGCCCCGTGGAACTGTCAACAGTCCCGCAGGGCCCTGATCTCACCCGGAAGCTCATTCCAGTAAATCGGAGCTGCCACAGGAAAGGCCCTGGTCCTGGAGAGCCAGTTTGGTGCAATGGTTAAGTGTGTGGACTCTAATCTGGGAGAACCGGGTTTGATTCCCCACTCCTCCACTTGAAGCTGCTGATTTGACCTTGGGTCAGTCACAAGCTCTGGCACGGCTGTCCTTGAAAAAGAGCAGTTCCTGTCAAGAGCTCTCTCAGCCCCGCCTGCCTCACAGGGTGTCTGTTGTGGGGAGGGGAAGGGAAAGGAGCTTGTACGCCGCTCTGAGACTCCCTTGGGTAGTGAAGGGCGGGGTATAAATCCAATCTCCTCCTCCTCCTCCTCCTCCTCCT
>NW_015176473.1:557040-571796 GCF_001447785.1 Gekko japonicus
GGGGGGTGCAGACCATTTTGCGACCCTGACCGTAGTGCACTCTGGGGAACGTGTGGGGAAAGTCGGTCCCTCAGGTAGGCAGGTCCCTGAATATAAAGGGCTTTAAAGGTCAAAACCAGCACCTTGAAGGTGTAAACCAGGCTTGTTAAGGAATGCCTGCATGAATCAGACCTGGAGAACTGCGGAAGTAACTTCGTCGGAACCCTGTGAGCTTTGGGACCACAACTCCGGTCTCTGCCAGCCTCCTGCGATTCCTGAACTGCCCCCCCCCCTCCGACTCTGCTTTTCTGGACCTGCCTGAACCTTGCTGATCAATGACCTTGGACTACCTTGGTTCTGTTTTCCTGAACCGCCTGTGAACTCTGACTGCGGCTTAAATGGTATTCGACCCCTGGACTGGACTCGCAACTGTGGTGAAGCTCTGGGGCCAGGCGCGTAGACAGGATTTTGTAATTCGGGGGGGGGGCTTTAAATAAGTTGGGGGGCACTGGCGTCAGTTGTGGAAGCAAGCCATGCTTGGGGAAGGGGTAGTGGCAGTGGGGGGGCCTGGGCTAGATGGAAGTTGTGGGGCCTTGGTAGGATGTCGGCCCCAAAATGCCCCACTGTCCCTACAGGCCTGTCTGTACTCCAGGACACCAAGAGCCAGTTTGGTGTCGTGGTTGTGTGTGCAGACGCAAATCTGGGGTTTGATTCCCCACTCCTCCACTTGCACCTGCTGGATGACCTTGGGCAAGCCGTAGTTCTGATAAGAGCTGTTCTTAAAAGAGAGCCATTTCTGTCAAGAACTCTCTCAGCCCCGCCAACCTCACAGGGTGTCTGTTGTGGGGAGGGGAAGGGAAAGGAGTTTGTGAGCTGCTCTGAGACTCCTTTGGGTAGTGAAGGGCGGGGTATAAATCCAATCTCTTCTTCTTCTTCTTCTTTTTCTTCTTCTTCCTTCACTTGCACCTGGCTGGATGGCCTTGGGCAAGCCATGATTCTGGCACAGCTGTTCTTGAAAAGAGCCGTTTCTGCCAGAGCTCTCACAGCCCCACCTACCACACAGGTTGTCTGTTGTGGGGAGGGGAAGGGAAGGGAGTTTGTCAGCCGCTCTGAGACTCCGAGTGAAGGGCGGGGTATAAATCCAATCTCTTCTTCTTCTTCAAGGGCAGTTTCTGTCAGAGCTCTCTCAGCCCCAACTACCTCCCAGGGTGTTTGTCTGTTGCGGGGAGGGGAAGGGAAAGGAGATTGTGAGCCGCTCTGAGACTCCCTTGGGTAGTGAAGAGCGGGGTATAAATCCAATCTCTTCTTCTTCTTCTTCCTCCACTTGCACCTGTCAGAGCTCTCTCAGCCCCACCCACCTCACAGGGGGTGTCTGTTGTGGGGAGGGGAAGGGAAAGGAGTTTGCCAGCCACTCTGAGACTCCCTTGGGTAGTGAAGGGCAGGGGATAAATCCCGTCTCTTCTTCTTCTTCTTCCTTGTGGATTTGGAAAAGATCCATATCTCTTGGGTTGCCAACCATCAGTTGGTTAGGGTGGTTCCTCAGTGGAACGGGCTTCCTCGGGAGGTGGTGGGCTCTCCTTCTTTGGAGGTTTTCAAGCAGAGGCTAGGTGGCCATCTGACAACAGTGCAAGTAGTGTGAATTTAGGCAGATCGTGAGAAGGAGGGTGGGAAAGGATGATCCAGGGCTCAGCTCTTGTGGCCCTTTCTTACATCCCCATGCAAATGCCAATTGCCACTTCGGGGTCAGGAAGGAATCTTCCTCCAGGCCAGATGGGCCCAAGGATCCTGGAGGTTTTGTGCCTTCCTCTGGGCACAGAACAGGGATCACTGGGGGTGTGGAGGGGGAGGTATTTGTGAATTTCCTGCATTGTGCAGGGGGTTGGACTAGATGACCCTTGGAGGTCCCTTCCAGCTCTATGTTTCTATGTTTCAGGTTGGGCCTGGAGATTTGTAGAATCACAGATCTCCTGAACTAACTATTCGAGAGGGCTTTTCTGTGCAGGTAATAGTCTTGCACTGCAGAAAAGAGTTTTGCAAACATGCTTGGGTAAATGATTAAGGACTTGTGGTCTATACTGCTGTGTTTAGCTTATTTTAAGAAGGACCTGATTTTTGTAACTTCTGTACCCTTTAACGTGCCCTGTTGGTACATGGGCTGCGCTTCGGTTCTTTCTGGTGGTTCCAGACTACTAAAAGCCTAATGCATTCAGTTGCTGAATGTACCATTTTGTTGACTGTACTGGACTCTCTCTCCATGTAATCCGCCCCGGGTCCCTGTGAGAAACGCAGACTATGAATGACATAAATCAAACTAAAAAAAATCAAATCAAATCACAACTGATCTCCTGACTCCAGAGAGAAATTCCCCTGGCAGGAGAGGGGAGGTAAAGGTAAAGGTTTCCCTTGCTCAAAAGCCAGTCGAATCCGACTCTAGGGATGTGGTGCTCATCTCCGTTTCCAATCCGAAAAGCCAGCGCTGTCCAAAGACATCTCCGTGGTCATGTGGCCGGCATGACGAGACGCCAGGCACGCGGAATGCTGTTACCTTCCCACCAAAGCGGTACCTATTTATCTACTTGCAATTTCTTGTTTTCGAACTGCTAGGTTGGCAGGAGCTGGGGCCAGAGATGGGAGCTCACTCCGTCACGTGGCACTCGGGTCTTGAACTGCTGAACTTAAAAAGCCCTCATTTGCTTGGTGCCAAAAAGTGTGTGTGTGTGGGGGGGAGATTTCCGGTTTCCCTCCCCACCCCACTTTCACCTGTAGAAAGGCGGAGGGAGCTTTTCACCCCCTTTCTCAGGCTCCACACGTCCCAAGGGCGATGATTTAAGCCCTGAGGACAGGACGCAACTCTGGTCTCCGGGTCAATTAAGGTCCCTTTCACATCTCTCCCTTATAAAGAAAGGGAGTGGTGGCGCAGGCTGTTAATGCAGCCTGCCTTAACATCTGGCCGAACATCTGTTCAAGCCCCACCGTGGCCGAAGTGAGCTCCCGGCCTGCGTCCCAGCTCCCGCCCACCCAGCGGTTCAAAAGCCTGTTAAAGGGTGAGTAGATGAATGGGAACCTACCCTTAGTAGGGTAGGGGCACCCCCCTCGTCCGAGGAGTGTGGTGTGCGGCGGCGGCAGCAGCAAAGGAACAACAACAATGGCGGCAACAGCGGCGGTGACGGCGGATCCTGGCGGCAGAGACGAGGCGGCGCGGCGGAACATCAAGAGCCAGTGGAGCCATCTCTGGTGGCCTGCGGAGTTCCAACAGAAAGCGGCCGGCGCGAGCAGCAGAAGGTGCGGATGACGTCATCTCCCGGCGCGGCGGAGCCTATCGGACGGAGCCAAGGCCGGGAGAGACACACTCACACACCGAGACGGCTGCCTCGCTGGAGAAGAACTGCGCCGGAGAGAGGAGCGTCCTGCCGACCGAAGGAGCCAAGGAAGCCGAAGCCGGAGACCAGAAGGAAGAGCCGCCACCACCGGGGTGCTAGGTAGGCTGACCCAACCCCTGAGAATGTGCCCATAGTTAGGGATCCATAAAAGTGATTAGCACTACAAAGTTGTAAACCGCCCAGAGACCCCCATTGGGGGGGTTAGGGCGGTATATAAATCGAAGGTTAAATAAAATAAATAAATTAAAAAAAGCTGTAAGACGCAAGTAAGACGCAAACTCACACCAACAGTGTTTGGACGGCTCGGCTGGCCATCACCGGCTCGCCCACCTCCCATTGGCCACGCCGTCTGGATCCCACCCCAGACGCAGCGTTACGTTCCCGGGGGCTGGAGGCGACGGGCGGCTGTGGTGCCTGTGGAGGATGTTCCCGGGGGATGGAGGCGCCGCCGGTGGTTGGAGGCGCCGCCTGGCTGTGCCCCGGGCTAAGAGCGGCGCCTGCCGAGGATGCTCCCGGGGGCTGGAGGTGACGGGTGCCTGCACCGGCCGGTGCACTCAGACCGGCGGCCGGCAGCGTCACGCCTGACAGGGAAGGGCACAGAGGGGGAGGAGGTGAGCGCCCGCCGCGGCACAGGCAAGTCCCGCAAGTGGCTCGCTCCGCCGGAGGGGGCGAGGAGCCCGCGGGGGGACAGTGACGGGCACAGGCGAGAGGGGAAGGAAGCGGGGGGGGGGGACGGCTAGCCGCCCATTGCATCGCCCTCCGCAACGGGCCTTCCTCCCTAGTTCCCATTCTAAACCAGATCTGGTTGGCCTGGTTCCCAGTAATGCGATACAGAGGTCTCATATAGCAAATCCCACTCTGTCAGTGATCTGGCCATTTGAAACAGCTCCGCATCTTTTCCGCCACATGATCTTCCTCAAACTTTTTTTTTTAATGTTCTAAGTCAGGGGTGTCAAACTCATTTGTTACAAGGGCCGGATCTGACATAAATGAGATCTTGTTGGGCCAGGCCACATGTGTCATAAAACGTAATGCCAGGGAGCGGAGATATAAACTTGATAAAGGACACAAACACAAAGGGGAATTTTTTACTTAAAATAAAAACATGCTTAAAACATTAGCACTCTTACAATACTTGCAATAAATGCAAAACATAATATACATGTGAGTCTATTTTTCTAGTTTGATATTCAACCAATTACACACTCTCGTCCATCTTTTAAAGTATAGAATTTCATATTTTCCATATAGTATCATGCTCAATTCATCCATTTTCACCAGTTCCAGTAATTTATATGCTATCTCCTCTCTTCTGAGGTGTTTATGAAGGCCTCGGCCTCTCTGCCCTGTTGTTGGTCCTCCAGAGGAACTGGTTGGCCACTGTGTGAGATGGGATGCTGGACTAGATGGACCACTGGTCTGATCCAGCAGGGCTCTTCTGATGCTCTTATGAAGACCTTAGCCTCTTTTCCCTGTTGTTGGACCTCCAGAAAAACTGGTTGGCCACTGTGTGAGGCGGGATGCTGGACTAGATGGACCCTCAATGGTCTGATCCAGCAGGGCTCTTCTGATGCACTTATGAAGGCCTTGGCCTCTCTGCCCTTTCGTTGGACCTCCAGAGGAACTGGTTGACCACTGTGTGAGGCGGGATGCTGGACTAGATGGACCACTGGTCTGATCCAGCAGGGCTCTGTTGAGGTTCTTATGAAAGCCTCGGCCTCTATGCCCTGTTGTTGGCCCTCTAGAGGAACTGGCTGACCACTGTGTGAGGTGGGATGCTGGACTAGATGGACCCTCACTGGTCTGATCCAGCAGGGCTCTTCTGATGTTCTTAATGGGAACAGCCTCACGGGTCTTAATTTTGGCATGTGCGCTGCGTGTTCCTTTGGCAATGCTGGCTCTGGTTTACCAGGTGGCAAGTTTGCTCCTATCAAAGCACCAGCATAAGTTGTTGTTCAGATCTGGCTGCTGGATCAGACCAGTAGTCCATCTTAGTCCAGCCTCCTGTCTCACTCGGTGGCCAACCAGTTCCTCTGGAGGGCCAACAACAGGGCAGAGAGGCCGAGGTCTTCTCCTGAGAAGAACATCAGAAGAGTCCTGCTGGATCAGACCAGTGAAGGTCCATCAAGTCCAGCATCCTGTCTCACACAGTGGCCAACCAGTTCCTCTGGAGGGCCAACAACAGGGCACAGAAGCTGAGAACTTCTCCTGATGTTCCCTCCTGGCTCTGGGATTCAGAGGCTTAGTGTCTCTGAATACGAAGGTTCTCCTCAGGCACCGTGGCTACTAGCCACAGGGGGACCTCCACGATCCTGCCTAGTCCACATTGCTACGTCTTCTGGCAGCGAATCCCACATTTCAATCACTCGCATTTTTATCCAAATGCCTCCTCCCCCTCCCCACCCCATGCCCTCTGGCTGAACACCCTTCTGTCGCCAGCTACCCATCCGTAAGTCATCGCCTCGCCTGGTACACGTTGCGTAACACCAGCAGCGAGCAGGCCTGGCGGAGGGCCAAGGCTTGCAAACACCACAAAAGCCTTCCTTCCTGTACATGTGAGGAAGAGCACTTTCAGCCCAGCCGCCTGCCCCGCCTCCTGGGGCACAGCCAAGCTTTCTGGGTAACCCGCGGTGGGCAGCATTTCTTCAAGCCACACCAGAGCTCCGCAGGCATTCAGCTCTGAACTCCAAAGTGGCACCCAAAAAGCAGGCAAAAGGAACCTGGGGAAGGAGACGTCAATACGAAATCCTATTGCATCATCCCCTCTGAACCTGAAATGGCTTTCTGGGATGGCTTAGTCTGTTACAGGATCCACTGTTGCTGGACACAGGCTCCCTGGTTACCTACTCCAGTGCCCATTTTCCTCATTGCCAAAAGGGAGGGGCCGTGGCTCAGTGGTAGAGCCTCTGCTTGGCATGCAGAAGGTTCCAGGTTCAATCCCTGGAAGCATCTCCAGTTAAAAGGATCAGAAGAAGAAGATGAAGAAGAAGAGATTGGATTTATACTCCACCCTTCACTACCCAAGGGAGTCTCAGAGCATCTTACAAACTCCTTTCCTTTCCCCTCCCCACAACAGACACCCTGTGAGGTGGGTGGGGCTGAGAGAGCTCTGGCAGAAACTGCTCTTTTTAAAGAACAGCTCTTGTCAGAGCTACGGCTTGCCCAAGGTCATCCAGCCAGGTGCAAGAGGAAGAAGAGGAGGAGATTGGATTTATACCCCGCCCTTCACTACCCAGAGGAGTCCCAGAGCAGCTTACAAACTCCTTTCCATTCCCCTCCCCACAACAGACACCCTGTGAGGTAGGTGGGGCTGAGAGAGCTCTGAGAGAAATGCTCCTGAGAGAACAGCTCTGACAGAGCTATGGCTTGCCCAAGGTCATCCAGCAACTACAAATGGAGGAGTGGGGAATCAAACCCAGTTCTCCCAGATTAGAGTCCACGCACCTAACCACTACACCAAACTGGCTCAGGCAGTAGGTGATAGGAAAGACATCTTTCTGTGAGATCCTGGAGACAATTTGAGATCCTGAGTAGACAATACTGACCCTGATGGACCAGTGATTTGGGGAAGAGCCATGACTCAGTTGCACAGCATCTGCTTGACATGCAGACTATCCCCTGCATCTCCAGTTAACCAGGACCAGGTCATCGCTTCGCCTGGTACACGTTGCGTAACACCAGCTGCGAGCAGGCCTGGCGGAGGGCCAAGGCTTGCAAACAATTCCTGCTTGCACAGGTGGGGAAGAGCACTTCCAGCCCGGCCGCCTGCCCCGCCTCCTGGGGCACAGCCAAGCTTTCTGGGCAGCCCACGGTGAGACTGCTTTGCAGGGAGGATGGAATACAAGTCAGACAAATAATAAATAGAAGGTGATGTGAAAGGCCTCTGCTGGAGACCCAGGGGAGCGGCTGCCAGCCTGAGTAGGCAATACTGACCTTGACAGGCCAAGCGTCTGGTTCAGTATAAGGCAGCTTCATAGAATCACAGAATCACAGAGGAGTGGGAAGGGGTCCTACAGACCATCTAGTCCAGCCCCCTGCCCAATGCATATATCCGTCCGGCTTCTTCTTGAAAGCTGCCAATGAAGGGAAGCTAAACCCCAGGCAGCTGATCCCACCTTTGAACCACCCTGACCGTGAAAAAGTGTTTCCTAATATCCAGCCGATACCTTCCTGCATGTAATTTAAACCCGTTGCTTCAGGTACCCTCCTGCCCACTGGAACAGCGCCTTGCCCTCCTCCAAACGACAGCCTTTCAGATATTTAAAGAGAGCAATCTTTCTCCTTCTGTCTCCGCTTCCCATGATGTTCATGTGTCCCCTAAGTTAGTTTTGGAGAGGGGGGTGGCAGGTCAGTGGAAGAGCTACTGCTGGGCAGGCAGAAGGTCCCAGATTCAGTTCTCAGCATCTGCAGTTAAAAAGGACCAAGCAGGAGGTGATGTGAAAGACCTCTGCTCCTGAGGCCCTGGAGAGCCACTGCCAGTCTGTGCCCAAAGATCTAACAATCCTTCAGCTCGTGATCTTTTTGATATATGTGGGCGGCGTAGGCTTGATGTCAAGCCCAAGGGCCAGGACTCTATAGTGGCCAGGGCTCTGTAATGCTGGTGGCTCCTTAGTTGAAAGCCTGGTGGAAGAGCTCCGTCTTGCAGGCCCTGAAGAACTGTAAAAGATCCCGCAGGGCCCTGATCTCCTCTCCTCTGGGAGCTCATTCCACCAATACTGACCTTGATAGGCCAAGGGCCTGATTCAGTAGAGGGCAGCTTCATGTGTTCACGTCTGTGTTCACTGAACAGGGTCAAGTTGCATAGTTTATATTTCTTTCTTTATTAGTCACACTTATACCCCGCCCTTCCCACAATGCCGGCTCAGGGCGGCTCACAGTCAGTACATAAAATACAGTTAAAACAACATAAAACCATCTAAAAACCAATTCCATTATTAATAGTTTCATAAAGTGCTGAAAACAGTTACTCAAGATGGCTTCTTTCAGTGTACTCTCTACAAATCCTTCTGCTCAAGATCTTCCTGCGGTTCAGGCTGGATGTCAAAACCAAGGGCCAGGACTCTATAATGGTGGCAGCACCCTAGCTGAAAGCCTGGCGGAAGAGCTCCGTCTCACAGGCCCTGCGGAACTGCAAAAGGTCCCGCAGGGCCCTGATCTCTTCCAGGAGCTCATTCCACCAGGACGGAGTCACCGCTGAAAAGGCCCTGGCCCTGGTGGCAGCAAGCCTGGAGTCCTTAGGGCCTGGAACAGTCAGTCGGTGTTGTGTTCCTGACCGTAGTGCTCTCTGGGGTCTATATGGGGAAAGGCGATCCCGCAGGTATGTCGGACCCTGGCCATATAGGACTTTAAAGGTAAGAACCAGCACCTTGAAGCGGATTCGGTATGCTACTGGCAGCCAGTGCAGTTGCCGCAGCACAGGCTGGATGCGTTCCCATCTGGGAAGGCCCATCAACAGCCTGGCCGCGGCATTCTGCACTAGCTGCAGCTTCCGGATCTGCGACAAGGGCAGCCCCATGCAGAGAGCGCTACAGTAGGCTAGTCCCGAGGTAACCATAGCATGGATCAGTGTTGCTAGGTCGAGGAAGGGAAAACAACTGCCGGATCAGCCGAAGATTGTAAAAGGCCGACCTAGCAGTGGCCGCTACCTGGGCCTCCATCATTAGGGAGGCATCCAGGAGCACGCCCAAACTCCTAACCTCCGGCGCCGGCACCAATGGCAGATGGCCAGTTATGCCAGGGCTTGTCTTGTCTCTGTCCTCGCAGTGACCCCCAGAAAGCCTCCTCCAGAAGTTAAAGGACTTGCAAGAATATACATGAAGCTGCCTTATTGTCTACTGGCAGTGGCTTTCCAGGGTCTCAGGCGGAGGTCTTTCCCATCATCTCCTGCCTGGTCCTTTTTTTAAGCTGGGGATGCCGGGGATTGAACCCGGGGCCTTCTGCATGCCAAGCAGAGGCTCTTCCACTGAGCCACGGCCCTTCCCCTCACAAACCTTCCCTTCCGCCCTTGCATTACAAACTGTCTGTTTTATATCTTTGCTCCTCGCAAACAGGTCAAAAAAGCCAGAGAAGGGGTCACAGTGTGCAGATACATGCCAACAGACCAAAAAAACACTGTGGTAAAATTAACAATGACACATTTAATAATTCTATGAGCATCAATTTGTGAAGCTATTAATCTTACAATATGGTTGGATAATTCAGACATAGGCAGATCTCCTCAGATCTCGGAAGCTAAGCAGTGATTGGAGGGGAGACCACTAAGGAAGCCCAGGGTTTCTATGCAGAGGCAGGTGATGGCAAACCACCTCTAAGCATCTCTTGCCTTATTCTGAATGGCCCAGGGCTAGCCCAATCTCACCAGATCTCGGAAGCTAAGCAGGGTCGGCCTTGGTTAATACTTGGATGGAAGACCACCCAGGAAGCCCAGGGTTGCTACGCAGAGGCAGGTGATGGCAAACCACCTCTAAGCATCTCTTGCCTTATTCTGAATGGCCCAGGGCTAGCCCAGTCTCATCAGATCTCAGAAGCTAAGCCAGGTCAGTCCTAGTTAGTGCTTGGAGGGGAGACCACCCAGGAAGCCCAGGGTTGCTATGCAGAGGCAGGTGATGGCCAACCACCTCTAAGCATCTCTTGCCTTATTCTGAATGGCCCAGGGCTAGCCCAGTCTCATCAGATCTCAGAAGCTAAGCCAGGTCAGTCCTAGTTAGTGCTTGGAGGGGAGACCACCCAGGAAGCCCAGGGTTGCTACGCAGAGGCAGGTGATGGCAAACCACCTCTAAGCGTTTCTTGCCTTCATCTGAATGGCCCAGGGCTAGCCCAGTCTCATCAGATCTCAGAAGCTAAGCCAGGTCAGTCCTAGTTAGTGCTTGGAGGGGAGACCACCCAAGAAGCCCAGGGTTGCTACGCAGAGGCAGGTGATGGCAAACCACCTCTAAGCATCTCTTGCCTTATTCTGAATGGCCCAGGGCTAGCCCAGTCTCGTCAGATCTCAGAAGCTAAGCCAGGTCAGTCCTAGTTAGTGCTTGGAGGGGAGACCACCCAAGAAGCCCAGGGTTGCTACGCAGAGGCAGGTGATGGCAAACCACTTTCCACCACTACCAAATCAAAAACGTTTGATGCAAGACCACCCGGGGGTGGGGAGGTGGGGTTGGCTCAGAAAGGTGGCGTGCAGGTCTCTCTCCCTCCCGTTCCAAAAGAGCCGGTTGCCACGGTTGGGACTTTGCAAACACAACCATTTTCATCTTCTTCGCCAGCTCCTCTGGGCAGCAGCTGCCGAAGCGATCTCCTCTCTCGGAAGTCACCGAGTTCTGTTACACTCTGGCAGACGTGCCGCTCACTGTTATTCGGCGGCCACGCAGAGCCACATTCCTGCTAAGTTACTAGTACTCCAGATGGCCGAGAGATCGCAAAGAGCCCGCTCCAAATTTCAGCACAACAGCATACCCACTCCGCTAGAGAACTGGAGAAACAAACACCACACACCCTGCTGTTTAGAAACTCAAGCGTCTCTTGATTTTTTTGTGGAAACCCCCCAATGGATAGGAGACGTTGAGAAATCATGAATCAGCCAGACATTTGGGAAGCTCATAGCTGCTGCCACTATCCACTGATTCATCCAGACGGGTCAAAGTCTCCTCAGAGTCTTGATTTCGGTCCCATATTATATATACTTCCATTCCATTTGTACCCCGCTCACCCCCGAAGGGCTCTGAGCGGCTTACACGGTGCATGGTGCAGAGACCTATGCAGAAACCCTAACAATGGCCACAGTACGTCTGGGGTGGGGGGAGCCCTACCAGGTAGCCGCCCTCCAAACAGCGATGCACTTATCTGGGGCCGAGAACTCCAAGTGACGGCTTCACTACGACTATCTCCAAGAACCCCGGCCAGGAACTTTCTCCCGTTTTTCGCCAGCTGAGCACAATTACTCAAGAACTCAGTGCCAACAAAGACTGCCAATTCCTTCTTATTACGGCAATTACCACTCCTCTGTTTTCTTTAGCGTTTCAAGCCCCAGCTTACAATTTGGAACAACAGACATGCCCCCCCTCAAAAAAAAAAGAAAGAAAAAAGGAAAAGCATTAAATTCATTGCGCTCCTCTGGCGTCTTTTTTTTTTTTTTAAACAGAACCGTGCATAATTATGAAGGTGAGACAGTTCCCTGTGGTCAGCCGTCCTGGTCTGAAGCAGTAGAAAAAACAATTAGAGTCCAGCGGCACCTTTAAGACCAACAAAGGTTTATTCAAGGTGTGACCTTTCGTGTGCATGCACACTTTGTCAAATACATTGGAAAGGAAGCTAGATTTCAAACTAATAGATGCAGGCTGAACATCAAATTAACATGTGACATGATGCAGATGCTTTAAGATATTCATAAGAACATAAGAGATGCCAATGTTGGACCAGGCCAAAGGCCCATCCAGTCCCACACTCTGTATCACACAGTGACCAAAAATACCAGGTGCCATCAGGAGGTCCAGCAGTGGGGCCAGGACATTAGAAGCCCTCCCACTGTTGACCCCCCCAAGCCCAAGAAGACAGAGCATCACTTGCCCCGGAGCCCCTATCTATACCTTGTGGCTAATAGCCACTGATGGACCTCTGCTCCATATGCCTATCTAATTCTCTCTTGAAGCCATCCATGCTTGTAGCCGCCACCACCTCCTGTGGCAGTGAGTTTCATGTGTGAATCACTCTTTGGGTGAAGAAGTACTTCCTTTTATCCGTTCTAACCCGACCGCTCAGCAATTTCATGGAGTGCCCACAAGGAGTTCTTGTATTCAAAGAGAAACGACATAACAAGCTAAGCTTATAAGGTCAACAGTCGTTTTGGAGGGAACAGTTTCTTCTGATTCCCAAGGGACCAATGCAAAGTGAAATAGGACTTTCCCCCAGTATAATCTTGTGTATGAAGAACACACATGAGTGTGTTGACAATGGTCCCGCAGATACATTCTGCACGCCAGTGATACATCTTTTTCGGGGGGCCGTATGGAATCTCTCTCCCGGTCTCAGTGGCTCAGTTTCGTAACTGAGACTATTGCACATAAAAGCATCCCCTTTACTATAGAAACTTAGCCCTGCAACATAGGTAGCCTAAGAGCAGAGATGACAAACAGGGTGATGTAGAAGGTCCCAGGTCCAACCCCTGGCATCTACAGTCAGAAGGATCAGGTAGGACGTCAGGGCCATGACCTCTCTACCGGAGGCCCTGGAGAGTCGCTGCCAGTCTGAGTGGACAACACGGACCTCGATGGATCAACGGTCTGATTCAGTGGAAGGCAGCTTCACGTGTATACGGGGGGCGGCACCGTGACTCACCAGATGAGCCTCTGCTTGGCATGCAGAAGGTCCCAGGTTCAAACCCCGGCATCTCCAGTTAAAAGGACCAGGCAGGATGTGATGTGAAAGACCTCCACCTGAGACCCTGGAGAGCTGTCAAGAGGGGCCGTGGCTCAGTGGAAGAGCCTCTGCTTGGCAGGCAGAAGGTCCCAGGTTCAGTCCCCGGCATCTCCAGTTAAAAGGACCAGGCAGGAGGTGATGGGAAAGACCCATTTCTGTGAGACCCTGAAGAGCCGCTGCCAGTCTGAATAGACAATACTGACTTGGATGGACTGACGGCTTGATGCAGTATAAGGCAGACTCATATGCATGATACCTCAGAACACCATCATTTCCCCCCCCCCTCTGAGAAACCAAAAGGAGGCTGGGAATGCTGGGGTTTGCCATAAAAGAAGACCAGTGTGGTACAGTGGTTAAGAGCCAGCGTGGTGTAGTGGTTTGATTCCCCACTTCTCCACATGAAGCCAGCTGGGTGACCTTGGGTCAGTTACAAGTTATTTCAGAGCTGGATATCCCACTACTGCATTCCTCCAGTGATATCCCAATCTTGTTAGGATTTCAGGACCTCTGCTACAAATGGGCTCTCAGGGCAAAGGAGGAGGAGGAGAATTGGTTTTATACCCCACTTTTCACTACCTAAAGGAGTCTTGGAGTGGCCTACAATCTCCTTCACTTTCTCTCCCCACAACAGACACCCTGTGAGGTAGATGAGGCGGGGAAAGCTCTGAGAGCGCTGTGACTGACCCAAGGTCACCCAGCTGGCTGCACTTGGAGGAGCAGTGGGGAATCAAACCTGGGTCTCCAGATTAGGGTCCGCCGCTCTTAACCACTAGACCAAACTGGCTCACCAAACATGGGGCAGCCTTGGGCAGAATAACATTTCTCTCTCTCCTTGCAAGAACCTGCCTTATACTGAATCAGACCCTTGGTCTATCAGTCAAGTCCGCTTGGCATGCAGAAGGTCCCCGCCCAGTTCAATCCCCGGCATCTCCAGTTAGAAGCACCAGGCAGGACGTGCTGGGAAAGACCTCAGCCTGAGACCCTGGAGAGCGGCTGCCAGTCTGAGCAGACAATACTGACCCGGATGGAGGGATGGATCGGATGGAGTAAAAGGCAGCCTCATGTGTGAATACATATTTTTCTTGAATGTTGCCTCTCCCCACCACTTTGATATTTTTAACACTCTCCAGTTAAGTTAAGAACATAAGAGTAGCCCATGTTGGATCAGGCCAGTGGCCCATCCAGCCCAACACTCTGTGTCACACAGTGGCCAAAAACACCAGGTGCTATCAGGAGGTCCAGCAGTAGGGCCAGGGCACTAGGAGCCCCCTCCCACTGTTGCCCCCCGCCCCCTAGCACCAAGAATACAGAGCATCACTTGCCCCAGCCTGAGAGTCCCTATCTATACCTTGTGGCTAATAGCCACTGATGGACCTCTGCTCCATATAAGAACACAAGAGTAGCCAATGTTGGATCAGGCCAGTGGTCCATCCAGTCCAACACTCTTCTGTGTCACACAGTGGCCAGAAATACCAGGTGCCATCAGGAGGTCCAGCAGTGGGGCCAGGACAGTAGGAGCCCTCCCATTGTTACCCCTCCAAGCACCAAGAGGACAGAGCATCACTGCCCCAGACATAAGAACACAAGAGAAGCCCATGTTGGATCAGGCCAATGGCCCATGTAGTCCAACACTCTGTCACACAGTGGCCAGAAATACCAGGTGCCATCAGGAGGTCCAGCAATGGGGCCAGGACACTAGAAGCCCTCCCACTGTTGTCCCCCCCCCCAGCACCAAGAATACAGAGCATCCCTTGCCCCAGACCGAGAGTTCCTATCTATACCTTGTGGCTAATAGCCACTGATGGACCTCTGCTCCATATAAGAACGTAAGAGAAGCCAATGTTGGATCAGGCCAGTGGTCCATCCAGTCCAACACTCTGTGTCACACAGTGGCCAAAAACACCAGGTGCCCTCAGGAGGTCCACCAGTGGGGTCAGGACACTAGAAGCCCTCCCACTGTTGTCCCCCCCCCCCAAGCACCAAGAAAACAGAGCC
>NW_015176473.1:571944-573483 GCF_001447785.1 Gekko japonicus
CCACTATTGCCCCCCCCCCCAGCACCAAGAATACAGAGCATCCCTTGCCGCAGATTGAGAGTTCCTATAAGAACATAAGAGGAGCCAATGTTGAATCAGGCCAATGGCCCATCCAGCAACAGTGGCCAAAAATACCAGGTGCCATCAGGAGGTCCAGCAGTGGGGCCAGGACACTAGAAGCCCTCCCACTGCTGCCCCCCCCCCAAGCACCAAGAATACAGAGCATCCCTTGCCCCAGCCTGAGACTCCCTACCTATACCTTGTGGCTAATAGCCACCGATGGACGTCTGCTCCATATGCTTATCCAATTCCCTCTTGAAGCCGTCCATGCTTGTAGCCGCCACCTCCTGTGGCAGTGGATTCCATGTGTTAGTGCATAAGAGGGGGAAAGCACCTGTACGCAGACTGGAAGGATGTAGGACGCGCACCAAGAAAGCCCAAAGCTAAACAGGATCCGGTACTTCAAGTGCGCATTTAAAAGCGGGCCTGAGTACGCCCCAGAGCTCACACCGGGAGGCCAAACCTGTGAACCGATTTTAATGGGGCTGGGCATGGCCCCAGGAGGAAAAGCCGGAGCAGGGAGAAGAACAAGAGAAATATTCTTTGCTAATTGACGGGCCTTTAACCTTTCCCATGAAAATCGCTTGTTATTCTTGGCCAAGGCATTTCTGCTGACTCACGGGCCGGCCGGCGGCACAAGGAGCTCTGGGTTTCAGCGCTGCCCACGGGCAGGAGTGTTCCCAGCAATTCCCCCGAGTCAGCACTTTGCCAGGGTCAAGGCTCTGCCCCCCCTCCCCCGACCAGGGTGGGGTAGGAGAGAGCTTGGGGATAAACCGGAGGCATGGAAAGCAAGGCTCTCTCTGAGCTGTGGAGTCTTGTGAGCAAAAAGTCTGCTTTGTGAGCTACTGGCATGAAAGCTGCGAGCGAGCGATTTGGCTCCTGCATCAATTAGTTTGCTCTGGAGCCCTTCTTCCTGAGTGAAGACAAAAAAATGTGTGAGCTGGAGGCTAAAGAACTCTGACCTAGCTCACACTAACTCAGCTTAGAGGGAACACTGGTGGAAAGCCCCAGAAGCTTTGCATGGGCACGGGGCCACGTTCAGGAGAGAAGGCCGATTCAGCTGCCTGTGCTGGGTGAACACAACCCATAACCAAAGAGTGGCATGGAGCAGAGCCAGGGGTCATTTCCTGCAGGAGCGCACAGGAGCGGAGCTCCGGCAGTAAAGAGCCCAGAAGGTGGGCACATGCAACAAGCCCCACCCCCTGCTCCCAGCAGCCCACAGTCAGAGCAAGAAGCAGCCAGGTAAGTTGCAGAGCCCCCACCCCCGGGCCAAGACAGTCCAGTGGCACCTTTAAGACAAAGTTTTACTCAGGTACAAGCTCTCCCTCCTCTGTGAGGACAGATCTGCACGTTCCCCCCCCCGCCGCCAATAGCTAGTAATCCAAAACAGTCCAGTGGTACCTTTAAGACCAAGTTTTACTCAGGTACAAGCTCTCCCTCCTCTGTGAGGACAGATCTGCACGTCCCCCCCCCCGCCAA
>NW_015176473.1:574165-582516 GCF_001447785.1 Gekko japonicus
GGGGGGGGGGGGGGGAGGAGTGAGAAGGCTTGGAGGGGCGCGGGCCTCGCCGTGGGTGCCGGGGTCAGGGGGGTCAGGGGAGAAGTCTCACCTGCCACTGCTTCCTTCTCCTCCCATGGAGCTTTTCGTCCCCCCACCCCCGCGAGTATCGTGGGTCCCCTTTCTTGTGCTTATCTAATTCCCTTTTGAAGCCGTCCATGCTTGTAGCTGCCACCACTTCCTGTGGCAGTGAATTCCATCTGTTAATCACTCTTTGGGTGAAGAAGTACTCCCTCTTATCCGTTCTAACCCGACCGCTCAGCAATTTCATGGAGTCCAGTGGCACCTTTAAGACCAGGTTTTATTCAGGTACAAGCTCTCCCTCCTCTGCGAGGACAGATCTGCACGTTCCTCACCCCCCCCCAATAGCTAGCAATCCAAAAGAGTCCAGTGGAGCCTGAACGGTGGGTGTTGCCTTCTGACACACTTCCGGTGATGCCAGGGGGTGTGGCATATGCAAATGAGTTATGCTATTGAGCTCCTGCACCTCTTTTTCTATGAAGTGACCCCTGAGGCAGAGCTGATTGGTTGAAGCAGGCCTGGAAAACAAAGAGACGGGAACTGTGCGTGTGTGCAACTGGGAGACATTTAGTGGGAGGGAAGGCCGGCCTTTCTTCCCCAATGGAATTTAAGTCTCAGTGGCATCGTGAACTTGGGTTTCCTTCAAAGGACGTCCCCCCGAGGGCTCTCTAATTTTGAAAGGCAGCGGGGGAACCACACCACAGCTGCAGAACTGATGTGGGAACAGGGCAAGTCCCCGTTGCCTCTAATTGACCATTTCAAAGGGACCCAATAAAGGAGAAGAACACCAAAGCCCGGCGTGGGGGTTGGAGCTACATGGGCGGGGCCCCAAAGGAACCGGGCACCGCGCTACGAAAACTGCCACCCTTACGTTTAGGCGGCAGGGAACATTCCATTCCCCCCCCCAGTTGATATTTCTTGCTTTCTGTAAACAGGCATCTATGTCTGCAGCGGTTCTCACCATATGCAAGTCTCAGGGATGCCAACTCATGGAAATTCCTGGAGATTTTCTTGGGGGGGGGGTGGATCCTGGAAACGGTAGGGTTTGGGGAGGGGAGGGACCTCGGCTGGACATAATGCCGTAGAGCCCGTCCTCTGCAGATACTATTTCCCGCAGGGCAACTGATTTCTGTCGCCTGGAGATAGAAGAAGAAGAAGAAGAAGAAGAAGAAGAAGAAGAAGAAGAAGAAGAAGAAGAAGAAGAAGAAGAAGAAGAAGAAGAAGAAGAAGAAGAAGAAGAAGAAGAAAAAGAAGAAGAAGAAGAAGAGATTGGATTTATACCCCGCCCTTCACTACCCAATGGAGTCAGCTTACAAACTCCTTTCCCTTCCCCTCCCCACAACAGACACCCGGTGAGGCAGGTGGGACTGAGAGAGCTCTGACAGAGACTGCTCTTTTTCAAGGACAGCTCTTAGCAGAACTACTACAACAAGCAGGACCATGGTGTGTAATAGCCAGTAAAACAGTAAATCACCGTGTACAATTAAACAATATTTGTTGGTTTTTATATGCAATGTTTAGAATGTTTAGAAGCTTAGCCAATTATTATACGCTGTAGACCCAGTCACATTAGAGCCTGCTATAGGAGCTCCCCAGTCACCAGAATCTAAGCGCCGTAGCGTACATCACAAATTTGTATAAGAACTAGCATTTTGAAATATGGCTTGCAGCACTTCACTCTAATGAAGAAATAATTACAGAACGACAAACCTGATGAAGGGCACGCAAACGGATAGTGTACTAGAACTCTGTCGTTTGTCTGTAACTAGTACTGTATTACTTTGTATGTACTGCTAAGCTTGAGATGGTTAGACAGTGTCATAGATGCAACAAACATGAAACTGAGCCAACTTCAGAGGACGGCGGAAGACAGGTATGATCTGGTCCATGGGGTCGCGAAGAGTCGGACTCGACGGTGCGACTGAACAACAACACTGCTAAGCTTTATATCGCATATTGTAGTGTTATTGTTGCAATCTTGTTAATAATTGAATTCTAAACATTGCATATAAAAACCAACAAATATTGTTTAATTGTACACGGTGATTTACTGTTTTACTGTGTATCAGAACTACGGCTTGCCCAAGGTCATCCAGCAGGTGCAAGTGGAGGAGGAGTGGGGAATCAAACCCGGCTCTCCCAGATTAGAGTCTGCGCACTGAACCACGACACCAAACTGGCTCTCAACACCAGCATTCTGAACTCTGCACAGGACATGTGGGATAAAACAAATAAACTGGGCCACAGTGGTGGAAAGTCCCAGATAGCTCCATTATCTCACATCGGGGGAGGAGACGGCCTGTGGCTCTCCCAGCCAACCGCTGAGTTTCCCAGGCGGCTGCTGTATCCTTGGAAGCCAGCACGCAGAGAGAGGAGGTCACCCACCGGGAGGAAAGAAGGGGGCCTGTTCCAGGCCGGCCGACTGCGACACAAACCAGACAAAGAAACCGAAAGCACCGACCCTTCCCCCACTCCCCTCGGCCACACATTCCCGGCCAAGGGATTGCCTGGGATACCAACCAGGAAGCGTCCCCTAATCTCATTTCCTTTACAGTTTGCGAGAAACTAAGCCGGGGTCAAGACGCAGTTTAGCTCCAGGACAACGTGCCGTGTGTGCGCGCTTCACCGCAGGTCAGTGGCTAAAAAATAAATAAAAATAGAATTATAATCCCTCTCTTTGCACAGGGATTGTCTATGCAGGAGATCGGTTAACAAGATAGATGTGTGGGTGGGTGGAATTAGCCATGTTGGTCTGAAGCAGCAGAATTAAATTGGAAGACCGACAATGTTTTATTCAAGGTATAAGCTTTCGTGTGCAAACACACTTCTTCACTGTGCATGCACACAAAAGCTAATACCTTAAATCGAATTTCTGTGTGCATGCACAGTGGAGACGTGTGTTTGCACACAAAAGCTTATGCCTTGAATAAAACACCGCCGGTCTTAAAGGTGCCACTGGACCCAAACTTTATTCAGCGGGAACAAGAGGGAGGCTTTTAGGTCTATTGTGAACCCTTAGGCTTTTGTGAGTCGGCTCCGTCTGGTTTTAAAAAGGGATTAGGCGACTGAGGAGCTGTGTCTCAGTGGCAGAGCATCGGCTTGGTGTGCAGAAGGCTGCAAGTTCAATCCCTGGCAACTCCAGTTTAAAAGGATCGGGTGGGACGAGGGAAAGTGGGAGGCCTCCATGCTAAGACCTTAGAGAACTGCTGCCAGTCTGAGTAGAGAGACTGACCTTGACAGGCCAAGTATCCCATTCATTACAAGGCAACTTCTTATAGAGACTAGGCCCAATGGTCATTAGCCCTAACGATAAAAAGTAGAGACATCACCCTGCCAACACAAGTCCGCACGCTCAAAGCAACGGTATTCCCAGTAGTCATGTATGGCTGCGAGAGTTGGACTATAAGGAAGGCCGAGCGCCAAAGAATAGATTCTTTTGAACTATGGTGCTGGAGAAGACTCTTGAGAGTCCCTCCTTGGACTGCAAGGAGATCAAATCAGTCCATCCTAAAAGAAATCAACCCTGACTGTTCCCTGGAAGGCCAGATAATGAAACTGAAGCTCAAAGACTTTGGCCACCCAATGAGAAGGGAGCACTCGCTGGAGAAGACCCTGATGCTGGGAAAGACTGAAGGTCAAAGAAGACGGGGACGGCAAAGGATGAGATGGCTAGACAGTGTCATAGATGCAACGAACATGAAATTGAGCCAACGTCAGAGGATGGCGGAAGACCGGAAGGCCTGGCGGGAGCTGGTCCATGGGGTCGCGAAGAGTCGGACTCGACTGTGCGACTGAACAACAACAACTAAATGGAACTTCCGCATGCAGAGACAGTCTACCTCAAAATACGGTGAGTGGGGATCGACAGCAGAGGATAAGTCAATCTGTGGCTACTAGCCACGGTGACTGAGGGGAATGCCCACATTCACAGGCACTAATCCTCTGAATACCAGAGCCAGGAGGAAACAGCAGGGGAAGGCCTCAGCCTCTCTGCCCTGTTGCAGTTTGGGAATTAGTTTGGGATCCAGTTTGGTGTAGTGGTTAAGAGCGGTTGGATTCCCCACTCGTCTGTATGCAGCTGCTGGGTGACCTTGGGTTAGTCACAGTTCTCTCAGAGCTGTTCTCTCAAGAGCAGTTCTCTCAGAGCTCTCTCAGGCCCACCTACCTCAGAGGATGTCTGTTGTGTGGAGAGGAAGGGAAGGAGATTGTAAGCCGCTCTGAGGCTCCGAGTGAATGGCGGGGTATAAATCCAATCTCCTCCTCCTCCTCTAGTTCGCCACTGTGTGAGACGGGATGCTGGACCAGATGGACCCTCACTGGTCTAACCCAGCAGGGCTCTTCTGATGTTCTTATGAAGGCCTCGGCCTCTCTGCCCTGCTGTTGGCCCTCCAGAGGAACTGGCTGGCCAATGTGCGAGGCGGGATGCTGGACTAGGTGGACCACTGGTCTGATCCAGCAGGGCTCTTCTGATGCTCTTATGAAAGATTGTTGATTTCAGGCTTATGCCAGGCATCTGACAAGCCACTGCTAGACACTGGTTGCAAGATGCGCCTTTAGTCCAATCCTGATCCGAACAGTTCTTCTTTTCCTTCCGTAATTCACATTTTCCCAATCTGTACAACACCCGTTTTTTAATTTGATTAATTTATACCCCGCCCTCCCCGCGAGAGCAGGCTCCGGACGGCTTACACAGTTTGATGCATAAATCACAATTAAAATCTACATAAAATCATCTAAAAACAATTCAGTTATAAACAATATAAAGTGCTGGCGATGTTTAATTGATTTCATCAACAATGGCGTACTCTGTAAGTGCTGGGTATCAGCTTTCATTTGCATGCACGCTTCCATCATGAAAGCTTATAGCCAGAATAAAACTTGGTTGGTCTTACAGGTGCCACTGGACTCAAACTTGGTTCTGGTGCTTCAAACCAACATGGCTACCCGCCTTAATCTTTAAAACCAGCTTTTTAGAGAATGTGGTCCAAATTAAGATCCACTGGGGACAAACAATATGCATCAGTAATGATGTAAAAAGAGAAGCCATGTTGGATCAGGCCAATGGCCCATCCAGTCCAACACTGTATCACTCAGTGGCCAAAACACAGGTACCGCCAGGAGGTCCACCAGTGGGGCCAGAACTCCAGAAGCCCTCCCACTGTTGTCCCCCCAAGCACCAAGAACACAGAGCATCACTGCCCCAGACATAAGAACATCAGAGAAGCCATGTTGGATCAGGCCAATGGCCCATCCAGTCCAACACTCTTGTCACTCAGTGGCCAAAACACAGGTTCCATCAGGAGGTCCACCAGTGGGGCCAGAACTCCAGAAGCCCTCCCACTGTTGCCCCCCCCCCCAAGCACCAAAAACACAGAGCATCACTTGCCCCAGACCGAGAGTCCCTATCTATACCTTGTGGCTAACAGCTACTCATGGACCTCTGCTCCAGATGTTTCTCCAATCCCCCCTTGAAGCTGTCTATGCTTGTAGCTGCCACCACTTCCTATTGCAGTGATGTCATTTCCTCACTCCTTATGACAGCCCTGCGGTGGCCAGCCGTTATCCCCTCTGGGTGACAGTTCCACACCTCAAAGTCGGTGGCTCGCTAAGGCCACTTAGGAGTCCAGGGCACAGACAAGACCGGGACAGGGGGGGGGGGCTTTTACTTTTTGGTCAGTGGCCCACCCACTGCAGAGCACTGCCTTTGGGTCGTCACATGCACAGAGGGAGTAGATTCGTTAGTGCAAACAACAGCCAACCAGCTTCTTCCCAGCAAGATGGAATTCCTCCGTTTCCTTCAGCAAACAGGTTAGAAGACCCCGGCTCCGTTCTGAAGGTGGACGAATGCCGGGAATCCCGTTCCAGCAAGGCTTCCTCATGCGACCACTGCAAACTAAATGGGTCCGGGCATCGCTCCATCTAAACTACCCCTGCACTGCATTGCCTTTCCAGGGAAACAGAAGACCCTAGGGCCCGGGTCTGGCAGCTCCGAGGAAACCGAGCACAGCGAGAGGAAAACGGCACGCAAGAAACCTGCGGCGATGCTGCCAACCGTCAGGCCAAGAGAGCAGCCGGGTCGGCAGTTCCCAGCGCCGCCGCATTCCGTTTGCCTGTTCGGATTACTTCTGCAGCCGATGGAATTTTTTCCTGCCTCAAAGCAGAAGCTCAACAGGACGGAACGTACAAGTTTCCCACCCCACGCTTTCAGATCTTGGAAGGATGCTTCCACACACAGCCCCCAAGCGAGGTCAGATGGATCGGGTGACCGAGGGCCCTGCACACTGTGGCGTGGGGGGGGGGATGACGACGAGTCGTTTGGCACAGGCAGCTGCAACCTGGCTCACAGACAGCCGCATCGCAACCTGCCCTGGAGAAAGGACTGCTTGTGCCGATAAGGAAGGGAGAAGGATATCGGCAGAGTTCTCGAAGGGAAGAACAGCGTGCGGTGGGGAGCAACGCTCCCTCTAAGCTGTGGCGTCTCGTGAGCAAAAAGTGTACTTTGTGAGCTACTACTGGCATTAAAGTTGTGAGCGAGCGATTTGGCTGCTGCATCAATCAGTTTGCTCTGGAGCCCCATCCTTCCTGAGCGAAGACCAAAAAAGTATGTGAGCCGGAGGCTAAAAAAGAATGTGAGCTACCTCACAATAACTCAGCTTAGAGTGAACCCTCGTGGGGAGGGGAGGGAAGCGGAGGCCCGCCCACCTGCATGCCTCCCACCTGCCTGTGAGAGCCAGTTTGGTGTAGTGGTTAGGTGCGTGGTTCTTCACTCCTCCACTTTCACCTGGCTGGATGGCCTTGGGCAAGCCGTGGTTCTGATAAGAGCTGTTCCTGAAAAAGAGCAGTTCCTGTCAGAGCTCTCTCAGCCCCACCTGCCTCACAGGGTGTCTGTTGTGGGGAGGGGAAGGGAAAGGAGTTTGTGAGCCACTCTGAGACACCTTTGGGTAGTGAAGGGCGGGGTATAAATCCAATCTCTTCTTCTTCTGTGCGAACTTCTCTTGTCTGCTCACAAGCATTCCCCCACTGTTGGTGCTCACCGCCGCCTGCAGTCCTTTCCCCAGTGGCACCGGGGTCAGTGCGTGTGGCAGGGAGCACAGGGGATGCGGCGCTAGCACGTGGGTGGGCAAAGGGGTGCCAGGCAGCAGCGGGCCCTGCCAGAAACCCTGGGCCTCTCGGCAGCTGCCCTGCTTGAGGGTCAGCAGACGCCGGCCCTGAACAGGGGAGCAGCACTTAATGTCATAGCCATGGAAAGGTCATCACAAAGGTGAGGCTCTGCAATCAACAGCCACACAGGTGTGTGCAAGTCCAGCTCAGCCCGGATTTCTCCCCCTCCTAGATATCCTGGGGAGGGGGAGGAGATGCCACAGGGGGAGGGAGGCTAGCATCACTCTGTGAAGGGAAGGATCATTTCCGTACTGACGACGCAGGCTGGAGAAGATGATCAGACAGGGGGCTTGTCTGGAGGGGAGGAAGATGGAAGGGATGGTGGGAGGCTCCGTCTACAAGCAGGAACCACTGCTGGGTACCAGACGGGTGGGGAATGTCAACATTTGGTTGACTGTGAAAGAGGGGAACTCTGATTGATAGTGCCGGTGGCCAGGTGAAGGTGGAAGCTCCCACCTGTGGGTGTGTTTTCTGGAAGTTAAGGGCCTGGAGGGACATCGGCTACATCCATGGGGAGGCCACCATGGGAAAATGGGGGCTGGGAAAGCCTTCTGCCAGGAAGCCCAAGACCACAGTTGGGGGGTTTGAGCAAGTGGGGGGACTCTCTCTAGGAATAAATCTCACTCGCCGGGACAGCAGTTTTCTAAAGACAGGGATGCGGGGAAACTTCACCTGGATTGTGACTGAAATTTTGTTTTGTTCTGTGCATTGTTACCTGTTTCACTTTACGTGTTTTTATTTACTTCGCAAGACACCGAGAGCTCCACAATGAAGAAAGGCTGCTGATCAGTGTTCCCTCTAAGCTGAGTGAGTGTGAGCTTGCTCGCAGTTTTTTAGCCTCCGGCTCACACCTTTTTGTCTTAGCTCAGGAAGGATGGGGCTCCGGAGCAAAGTAACTTATGCAGCCGCCCAATCGCTCGCTCACAGCTTTCATGCCAGTGGCTCACAAAGTGCAATTTTTTTGCTCACCAGACTCCACGGCTTAGAGGAACATTGCCGCTACTGAACAAACAAGTATCCATCCATCCATTCCCCCCCCCCCCAAAAAAAAGGTCAGGTAAAGAGAGGCAGGGGATTTTTGAGCAGGGTTTGTCACCTGCTGTTGGCCCCCTAGAGTACCCATGGGGGGG
>NW_015176473.1:583554-589958 GCF_001447785.1 Gekko japonicus
GGGGGGGGGGGGGGCCCCCCCCCGCCCGGGGGGGGGGGGGGGGGGGGGGGGGGCCCCGCGTCCCCCCCCCCCCCCCCCCCGTCTCCAGGGCCCGCTGATGTCATCGCAGGCACGGAACAGGAGGAGGCACGGTTGTTGGCCTTTCTCGGGGTGGTCGGATCATGGCGCGTGTGCCGTCGAGGCTGGGGGGGCACCGGAGGCTCTGATGCCGCCCCCCCCCGCCCGGCAAGGAGCTCAAAGCAGGGTGTTCCCTCTAAGCTGTGGAGTCTTGTGAGCAAAAATGCTACTTGTTGAGCGACTGGCATTAAAGTGGTCAGCCGAGCGATTGGGCTGCTGCATAGATTAGTTTGCTCTGGAGCAGGGTACCGGAGTCGACTCGATCCTGGGAGACACTGGACTGTACTGGAGGAGAAGGAGGAGAGATTGGATTTATACCCCACCCTTCACTACCCAGAGGAGTCTGGGTCTACAATCTCCTTTCCCTTCCCCTCCCCGCAACAGACACCCTGTGAAGTAGGTGGTGGGGCTGAGAGAGCTCCCAGAGAACTTGTGACTGGCCCAAGGTCACCCACCTGGCTGCATGTGGAGGAGGAGTGGGGAATCAAACCCGGTCCTCCGGATGAGAGTCTGCCTGCTCGTAAGCACTACACCAAACTGGGCCGAAAGTTGCATTATTTATTTATTTATTTATTTTATATTTGTTTATTTTTCACATTTACACCCCGCCCTCCCCAATGGGCTTAGGGCAGCTTACAGAGGCAAGGCAGAACCTTGCCATAATAAAAACATAACATACATAATAATATAAAACATATAATACATCATAAAACATCCTCAGTTAAAACATGGTGCTCAATAACTTCCATGAATCCAAAGATGGCAGATCATAGGTTCGAAGTTCCGAGTGGTACTTACCACAGCTTAGGGCTTCTTCAATATTAAGATGTTTCCTCAGGGCGATGGTGGTATAGTAAGGGCGGCGGCTCCTACTCAGAAGCCTGGCGGAAGAGCTCCGTCTTGCAGGCCCTGCGAAACTGCATAAGGTCCCGCAGGGCCCAGATCTCCCCTGGGAGCTCATTCCACCAGGTAGGAGCCACCACCGAAAAAGCCCCGGCCCTAGTAGCAGCTGATTTGATGTCCTTGGGGCCCAGGATGACTAACAGATTTTGGTCCCCCGACCGTAGTGCTCTTGGGGGAACATATGGGGAGCCCTACTGGACTGTAGCGTACCTTGTCACTGTGGATCTGCTCCAACTATGTCGTTTCTGCAACACTGAGCCGGCTTTGTCGAAAAGTGCATGCTTTGTTCCAGCCCTTTGGGAGATGTCTGTTTACGTTCAGTTTCCACCCTCCCTTTATTTTTTGTCAAGTCTCAGATGAGGCATGGTGACCCTGCAGGGTTTTCACGGCAAGAGACGTTCAGAGGTGGTTTGCCATTCCTTGCCTCCGTGTCACGACCCGGGTATTCCTTGGAGGCCTCCCATCCAAGGACTAACTGGGACCAACGCTCCCTCTAAGCTGTGGAGTCTTGTGAGCAAAAATTCTGCTTTGTGAGCTGCTGGCATCAAAGTTGTGAGTGAGCGGTTTGACTGCTGCATAAATTAGTTTTCTCTGGAGCCATCCTTCCTGAGTGAAGACAAAAAGACGTGAGCCGGAGGCTGAAAAACTGTGAGCTGGCTCACACTCACTCAGCTTAGAGGGAACACTGACCGGGACTGAGCCTGCTTAGCTCTGTCAAGTCACAGCCCACTTATGGCAACTCGATAAGGTTTTCCAAGGCAAGAGACGTCCAGAGGTGGTTTGCCATGGCCTGCCTCTGCGTAGTGACCCTTGACTTCCTGGGCGGTCTCCCATCCAAATACTAACCAGGACTGATACCTGCTTGGCTTCAGAGATCTGAGGAGATAGCCCAATCAGTCCATACCATACTGGGTTGTCATGTCCCATCCTGTTGGTTGTGCTTGACTTGCACTACGTAAGCTGCCTTGAGTCTCCATGAAGAAGAAGAAGAGATTGGATTTATACCCCATGGCCCTTCACTACCCAAAGGAGTCTCAGAGCGGCTTACAAACTCCTTTCCCTTCCCCCTTCCCCACAACAGACAGACACCCTGTGAGGTAGGTGGGGCTGAGAGAGCCCTGACAGACTCTTTTTCAAGAACAGCTCTTATCAGAGCTACGGCTTGCCCAAGGTCACACCAGCAGCCGCAAGTGGAGGAGTGGGGAATCAAACTTGGTCCTCCCAGATTAGAGTCCGCACACTTAACCATGACACCAAAGAAGAAGGAGGAGGAGGAGATTGGATTCATACACTGCCCTTCATTATCCAAGGGAGTCTCAGAGCGGCTGACGAACTCCTTTCCCTTCCCCTCCCCACAACAGACACCCTGTGAGGTGGGTGGGGCTGAGAGAGCCCTTTCCAGAACTGTCCTTGAGAGAACAGCTCTGACAGAACTATGGCTTGCCCTAGGTCACCCAGCAGGTGCAAGAGGAGGAGGAGGAGGAGTTTGGATTTATACTCCGCCCTTCACTACCCAAAGGAGTCTCAGAGCGGCTTACAAACTCCTTTCCCTTCCCCACCCCACAACAGACAGACACCCTGTGAGGTAGGCGGGGCGGAGAGAACTCTGACAGAAACTGCTCTTTTTCAAGGACAGCTCTTATCAGAACTATGGCTTGCCCAAGGTCGTCCAGCCAGGTGCAAGTGGAGGAGTGGGGGAATCAAACCCGGTTCTCCCAGATTAGAGTCCGCGCCCTTAACCACTACACCAAACTGGCTCTCTGAGAAATGTGGACTATAAATTACAAAACAAAACGTGGGGTTTCAACTGCACGTGCAACTTTAGACGCATGGAACGTACCCCGAGAGTTGCTCAACCCACCTACAACGAACAATCACATGGATGCTGTACACGGCATGTGAGCTCACGGTAACATGTGGACAGGGCTGGGCAGTTGGGGTGTTTTTTTCTGGGGGGGGGGAGAGACTGGCCCAGGGCCAGCCAGTGGGGGAGGGGGCAGGACGACCCGGATGTCCCAGTTCCTGGCCTCATTCTCTAACCACTGTGTTAAATAGTGGGTTCCATGGAGGAGCAGGCTTGAGTCTAGTGATCAGCTCAACTTCATTTGTGATTTCAGCAAGAGCAAGACGAGTCTCCAGAGCCTCAGCTCTGTAAAGTAGCATGCAATTGCCCCACCCAAACACACCCCACTCCCAGTGATGGGCTATTTACACAGGGCTATTTGGGGGCAGGAACGCACAGGAACGGAGTTCCGGCCGGCTCCTGAGTTGGCCACGCCCAGCAGGAACCCATTAGCATAATAGGCCACACCCAACAGCAGAAACTCATTAGGATTGGCTACATTAGGGGTGTGTGGCCTAACATGCAAAGGAGTTCCTGCTACAAAAAAAGGCCCTGGGTTTTGACAACAAACAAGGTAAACAGAATAAGAAGCAAAAGGTGGGTGTGGCTGGATGACCACACTTCTGGCAACACGGGCTGTGGCCTAATAGGCTAGTGAGTTTCAGCTGTTGGGTGTGGCCTATTATGCTAATGAGTTCCTGCTGGGCTTTTTCTACAAAAAAGCCCTGTATTTACATAACATTACTTCTTGACTTGTTACTTTCAGAATCCTCGCAGGCTATTGTTCTCGTGCTCCAAGCTCAGCCAGTCTCTGGGGTGATTCAATGAGGAATGATTCAATCCACTGCACCACAACAACGTGAGAGTCCAGTGGCACCTTTAAGACCAACGGCGTTTTATTCTGGGTATAAGCTTTTGTGAGCACGCACACTGTATCTGAAGAAGTGTGCACGCACACAAAAGCTTATACCCAGAATAGAACTTTGTTGGTGTTGTTAAAGGTGCCTGACTGGACTCAAACTTTGTTCTGCTGCTTCAGACCAACATGGCTACCCCATGGATCTATTTTCACTGTACCACACTAGCTGATACGCCTGTCACAACCAAGAGGTTGTATCTCTCCAATGTAGCGTTATGTGCCGTATGCTCTCCTTAAACCCAGTTGGTGGCGGTAATAGAAGTTCCTCCTGCGATGCGTTTCCCACAATTGTCAGGACCCACAGCTAAACAATGAAGTACACGCTTTCAGGAAGGTTTTACTTTTATTTAAAAGCCATAGATGTGATAACAGGAACACTGTTAGGAATGGCGAGCTACCTGTGCGCATAATAGGACATAGGGCATTCGTGGGAGGGCTTCTAATGTCCTGGCCCCACTGGTGGACCTCCTGATGGCACCTGGTATTTTTGGCCATTGTGTGACTGAGTGTTGGACTAGATGGGCCTTTGGCCTGATCCAACATTGGCGTCTCTTATGTTCTTATGTATGCGCCCCCCCCCCCTAGCAATAACCTATTAGGTGGGCTCCCGCGTGCGGGAGACTACTGGACCCTCTAACGGTTGCGAAGCTGGGAACAGAGAAGCTCCCACAGAAGATCGACACCACAATCTCCACCAGTACAACTTCAAAGATAAGCGTTGCAGCTCAGAAGCAATTAAGCGCATGGGAAGGAATGCAAAGCAATTAGAAAACATCTCCGCACTCATGGCAGCGTAGAAAACATCTCCACACTCATGGCAGCATAGCTGACAACAATTGACCTTTGGTACAGAAAAAGTCTGGGACTATTTTATATCTGATAAAATTGCAAATTGGGTAGCCCGATACGATACAAATGGTCGAACAAAAGAGTGCCATGTTGAAACGGACGCGATATATAGAGACTCAAAACGAGCTAGTAAATAACGTTAGCCAAAATAATTGGGTTGATCAAACGTCTATGTTTTTGTTTTATTGAGTGAACATAAACCTCAAGACAAAGTTGGCTTTACATGTAAGAGAGGAATTCAAGTAAGGGAGGCAATAAGCAGAGGACAAAAAGCAGTATTAAGACATTATGGAAATCGAGTATTATACAAAAAATAAGAATTTCGAAAATACATATAAAATGTTTTATAGATGGCATATGACTCCTGAAAACTTAACGAAATGGTATCTATGTCAAATGTGTGTTGTAAATGTAAGCGAAAAACCAGCTCTTTTTACCATATGTGGTGGACCTGTGATGTTGTTTAAAAATATTGGATATGGATACATGAGATAGTACAAAAATACTTAACATGAATGTACCTTTCATACCAGAATTGTTTTCATTAAATATGGTCCCACAAAATTACAATATAAAGGATGTATATATAATCTTACAAATTGTAACAGCAGCCAGAATTTTATATGCAAAATATTGGAAAAAAGAAGAAACACCATCAAAGGAAGAACTTATTTTCCGATTATGAGAGGCAGCAGAAATGGACAAATTAACTTTACATGAAGAACAAGAAAGTGACTTTGAAAGAAAATGGGCGAGATTTTACAACTGGATGCAAGATTATATTGGAGAACATAAATCGTGAAACGTAACAAAAACTTTATAAGCATGGCTCAGAATGACTTAGAGTCGATAAGTACAAAGTAACTAATTTTGTTGGTAGAGTATAGTTTCCACTGTGTTAGTAGTGTTTCTATTCTGTTTCTTGTGTCTTCTCATTTCGTGTCTTTGTAGAATCTTTCTGTGAAATTAATAAAATCTGTTATAAAAAAAATAAAATAAGATTTTTAAAAAAATAATAATAATCCTGCGACGCGGTCGGAAACACATCCTCCTAAGCGGCCAGGTAATAATGCCTGATCCTGAATTCTGTCTCCGATGGGGCACCGGAAAAGTGCTCAGGTAGTTGTTGGGAAAGGGAGACTGCTGTGGTATTCTCAAAAGCCATCTTTTATTTGGCCTATTAAAATGCTGTCTGTTCTCTTTAGAAAATGTGACTCATGCTTTTGCTAGGGACTTCTTAATGTTTATAATGTGTTTAAAAGGTCAGCGTTTTGTGCAGGAATGTAGAGCGAGGAAGCCGAGAAAGCGAACAAGCTTCAAACACCTACAGTGTTAAAAATGCACCGGGGTGGGGTGCGGGGACTGTGAAACTCCGGATTGCTGTACTACCAGGGGGGGGGGGGGGGGGGGGGGGGCTTGTTCATAATCCTGCTATGTGCTCTCTGTCGATGTATAGTGCATACCTATGTCCTTCTCCCAAGAGACATGGAAAGCAGACCGCTGTGAGATCGGGTTCCAAAGCAGGTTGGGAAAGGTGAAGGGTGGGGCGATTCCTATTAACCGGGACTTTAATTGCTCCAGGGGGAAATTCCAGAGTTACGCCTGCCCCCACATGCCCCCTGTAGGTACAGGCCCAGGGGGAGGCCCTAGCACATTGGCAGCCCCGCCCTAAATATGCTTACTCAGAAGTAAGCCCCGCTTTGGCTCAGGAGAACTTGTTGCCTGGTAACTTTCCTTAGGACTGCAGCCTGCCCGCCCCAGTTCATGCATGCT
>NW_015176473.1:590012-612066 GCF_001447785.1 Gekko japonicus
TGCTTCTGCCCTGATCTGTCACTGTGTCTCGGGGCCAGAAGAGACCTTGCTACTGCGAGGGGGGTGCCTGTGCTTACCAGCTATGCAGCATCCAGTGTTCCCTCTAAGCTGAGTGTGAGCCGGCTCACAGTTTTTTAGCTTCCATCTCACACATTTTTGTCTCAGCTCAGGAAGGAGGGCTCCAGAGCAAACTGATTTATGCAGCAGCCCAATCACTCGCTCACAACTTTAATGCCAGCCGCTCACAGAGTAGAATTTTTGCTCACAAGACCCCACAGCTTAGAGGGACCATTGGCTCCACCCCATTTCAAAAAGGATCTCCAGTGGCAGAGGTGGGTAAACCTCCCCACATGCCCCTGAGAGACCCACAGAGCGGCTCCCGGTCAGAGCAGAAGCAGGCGTAGACGGGCTGGCAGTCCGACTCAGTGCCCATCAACGTCACATTTTCCCTCAGAGATAAAATGCTAGGGAAACCCTTTTCCTGTTCAACGTCTACGTGACCAGGGGGCACAGGAGCATGGGGGTGGGGAGGGAAGCCTCCCAGCATCTAGTCGGTGCTTCTTCAGAAATCGATTCTGAGAGATCAAAGTCCACTGGCAACTGGGAGATCTGGATTCGAATTCTAGCTCGTGCCAGGGAAGCGCACTGGGTGACCTCGGGCCAAGTCACGCTCTTTCAGCCTAACTTACCTGATAGGGTGAGATGGAGAAGAGGAGAAAGATGTCAGCCTCTTTGGGGGGAAAAGTGGGGTATACATGAATTAAATAAATACATAAAATCCAGAGCTCAGATCCTTCCAGTGTGTGCAATAGAAGAAGAGGAGGAGGAGATTGGATTTATACCCCCCGCCCTTCACTCGGAGTCTCAGAGTGGCTCACAAACTCCTTTCCCTTCCCCTCCCCACAACAGACACACCCTGTGAGGTAGGTGGGGCTGAGAGAGCTCTTGACAGAAACGGCTCTTATTCAAGGACAGCTGTTATCAGAGCTATGGCTTGCCCAAGGTCATCCAGCAGCTGCAAGTGGAGGAGTGGGGAATCAAACCCGGTTCTCCCAGATTAGAGTCCGGGCACTTAAGCACTACACCAAGCTGAGCCATCGGGGTAGGGCGGGATATAAATCCAAGGATAAATAAATAAATATAAATAAATAAATAAACTGGCACCAAATAAATACATAAAATACATAACTCAGATTCTTCCAGTGTGTGCAATAGAAGAAGAGGAGGAGGAGATTGGATTGATACCCCACCCTTCACTCGGAGTCTCAGAGCTGCTCACAAACTCCTTTCCCTTCCCCTCCCCACAACAGGCACCCTGTGAGGTAGGTGGGGCTGAGAGAGCTCTGAGAGAAAGTGCTCTTTTTCAAGGACAGCTCTGACAGAATTATGGCTTGCCCAAGGTCATCCAGCAGGTGCAACTGGAGGAGTAGGGAATCAAACCTGGTTCTCCCAGATTAGAGTTTGCGCACTTAACCACTACACCAAACTGGCACCAAATAAATACATAAAATCTGGAGCTCAGATTCTTCCAGTGTGTGCAATAATAACAAGGTCAAGAAAAACTCTGAGGATGTGCAGAGTGCTTTCTACTCGCCTCTGCCAACAGCCTGCCCACACACTATCTTGTATGTCAGAACCAGAGCTATCTCTTTTTGGTATGCCTACGCAGCAAAAGGACATGGGATTTTTTCTGTCTGTCGGTTGGCTCCCCTGTGCAAATTTAAAATCCTTTCCCCTTCCAAACACCTTTTCGTGGCCTGCTAAGTAGATAGAAATAGCAATGACCAAGTGTTGATCCGGATCCTGTTTGGACAATTTAAATTTCACACCTTGTTGAAGATTGTTTGGTGTAGTGGTTAAGTGCGTGGACTCCAATCTGGGAGAACCGAGTTTGATTCCCCACTCCTCCACTCGCAGCTGCTGGATGACCTTGGGCAAGCCATAGTTCTATCAGAGCTGTTCGCAGGAGCAGTCCTCAAAAGAGCTCTCTCAGCCCCACCGACCTCACAGGGTGTCTGTTGTGGGGAGGGGACGGGAAAGGAGTTGGTAAGCTGCTCTGAGACTCCGAGTGAAGGGCAGGTATAAATCCAATCTCTCCTCCTCTTCCTCCTTCTTCCCCATTCTCCTCCCTTGGCACATCTGAGGCCAGTGAGAAGGACTTTCTTATGCTTGGCTGGAATCTACGTTCACCTTCACCAGTTTTCCTGAGTTCTCATATTTGGAGGAAGGGAGTCGAGAGTTCTCTCATTTTTGGCACCTGGTATTCAGTGCAGTAAACAGCCTCTTTCTTCCTCCAGGGACTTGCAAAGAGACGGGCGGCTGGATTGCCCATTGAGCACATTCTTAGTCGTTCCTGGTTGGAGGCGAGGCGTCTGTTTATGCCATTTGACACGCATAGTTTGGAAAGAACGGTCACATTTCTCTGCCCGCAGCATGACATCTCAATGAACATCCTATGTAAACCAGCTACGCCAGTCTTCAGTGTGGTGGCTGTGAGTGCCAGCCCCACGAACACCTTTCCTCATACCTGCCAGGTGCTTTTGGAAAGTGGGAGGGAGTAGGCATGTTTGCCCAGCAGGGGGTGTTTGCCCAGCAGGGCTTCTGATTGGTCGTGCCGATTAAAAGGCATCCCGTCAGACAGAGCTTAGGCCTGTGATGTCAAATTTTACCATTAGAACTATGTATGACTTCACTCCCTGACATTTTTGTGGCCCTCCTGCAGCAGCCATTTTGTGACTGGCTTCATCCTTTGTGGCAGCCATTTTGCGACTGGCTCCACCCCCTGTGGCAGCCATTTTGTGACTGGCTCCACCCCCTGCGGCAGCCATTCTGTGACTGGCTCCACCCCCTGTGGCAGCCATTTTGTGACTGGGCCTGCCACCCCGCACTGGAATTCCAAAAATGTCCATAGGCTCAAAAAGGTTGGCGACCCCGCAGCTGAACTAGTAAGAAAGCTAGGCAAAGAGAAACAGCATGGCGTAGTGGTTAAAATGTCGGTCTAGGATCCGGGAGACCCAGATTCGAATCCTCACTCAGCCATGGAAGCTTGCTGGGTGACCTTGGGGCAGTCACAGACCCTCAGCTTAACAAACCTCACAGGGTTGTTGTGCTGAGAGGGTAAAATGGAGTAGAAGGGAATGATGTAAGCCATGTTCAGTCCCCATGGGGGAGAAAACGGGATGTAAATACAGTAAGTAAATATATTTTAAAATCTGCACTTGTTCCAGATCTGTCTAGATGCATCACAATATCAACCGTTTTATTCTCTATCCCATTCCTCATAATCCCCAACATAGAATTTGACTTTTTCACCGCTGCAGCGCACTGGGTTGACCCTTTCACTGAGCTTTCATTGAGCACCAATGCTCCCTCTAAGCTGTGGAGTCTCGTGAGCAAAAATGCTACTTTGTGAGCTCCTGGCATTAAAGTTGTGAGCGAGCGGTTAGGCTGCTGCATAAATCAGTTTGCCCTGGGGCCATCCTTCCTGAGCTAAGACGGAAACGTGTGAGCCGGAGGCTAAAAAACCGTGAGCTAGCTCACACTCACTCAGCTTAGAGGGAGCACTGCTCTCCACTATGACTCCGAGATCTTTCCCCCTCTCAGTCTCGGCAAGTTCGGACCCCATTCGCTTATACTGGAAGGTGGGATTTCTTTGTCCCTTACATCTGCATCTTCAGTTACATGGGGACGATCCTCCTGCTGCGGTGGGAGCTGCCGCTAGAGCAACATTTTTTAAAAAATCTGCACAGCCGACCAAATCTCCGGCAGCCAATCGGAAGCCCTACCTGGCCCCACTCACTTTGTAAAAACACTCGGTGGGCCTCCTGGAAACGCTGGGAACCCCTGGCACAGGCAGGCCTCCCTCCTCCTCTCTGTTCTCACAACAGCCCTCTGATGTAGGGTAAACTGGGAGAGAGAAGCATAGAATCACAGAATGTGAGAGTGGGAAGGGACCTTGCAGGTCATCTAGTCCAACCCCCTGCACTCTGCGGGAGCAGAGCCGAAAGACAGCCCTACAACATGCCAGAAAGATGGCCGTCCAGCCTCCTCTGCTTGAAAACGTCCAGCGAAGGAGCCTCCACCCCCTCCCGAGGCAGTCCGTTCCACTGCCCAACCACTCTGACAGTTAGGAAGTTTCTCCTGATATTTAGCCGGTATCGACTAAATATCAGGAGAAACTATCTGACGGAAACTAAATATCAGGAGAAACTTTTTTTTTTTTTTGTAAAGATTTTATTAGCTCCCCTAAAAAGGGGAGGTATTTCGCTTAAAAGAAAAAAAAAGGGAAGGGTAGACAGCGGGAGAAAGAGAAAGCTGAGTGATATATAAACTGGTAAATTAAACTGTTAGTAATGTCCAATTAATCTTCTTGGGCTTCTTCTGTGTGTTGTCAAACTTCTTTTCTTAGTTCAGTCACATATAATTCTCTGTTAATATATTAGTAATGTTCCCTTGAATTTCTGTTAATGTTCCCTTGAGTTCCCTTGAGTTTCTGTTAATAAAAAAAGAAAAATCTCTTCTGGACACAGTCAGAACCGCTTCTTTGCGTGTTGGGCACTTTTACTATCGCTGATATGCAGGGGCTTCCTCTGTTGTCTTCTACTTCCGGCTTGTTAAATCCTCCTTCGGGTTGCTGTTAACATACTCAGTTCATGCACTATAAATCCTCTTCCTTTCATGCCTTGGAGGTCCCCAACTTTGAGAATGGTATTAATTTCATTTCGCTTTTATTTCCGCTCCCAAACTCTCTATTGGGTCCTCCTCGAAACTGGACGTATATAAGCGCTTGCCAGGCACTCCTCGCTGTCATCAGGAGAAACTTTCTGACTGAATTTTCACTGTCCAACCTAACAGTAACTCCTACACCAGATTGGCCCTTTTCTTGGGGTCCCGAACTGGCCCTTCGGAGAGGATATCTCACTTCTCAAAATACTCCAGGACGTCAACGTCCATTTGCAGGATCGGCCCTAGCTGTGTTGTGTCGCTGGCGGAAAAGGCACGGGGCATTGCTCAGCTCCAGATAAGCCGGTGATGCCTCCGGAGGAGACTTCCAGTCAGTGTTCCCTCTAAGCTGAGTCAGTGTGAGCTAGCTCGCCGTTTTTTAGCCTCCGGCTCACACCTTTTTGTCTTCGCTCAGGAAGGATGGGGCTCGCTCCAGAGTAAACTAATTGATGCAGCCGCCAAATCGCTCGCTCACAGTTTTAATGCCAGTAGCTCACAAACTAGAATTTTTGCTCACAGGACTCCGCAGCTTGCAGGGAGCATTGCTTCCAGTGTCTTCTCTTCCCTTCTGAAAACAAAATTCTTCTGCTTTGCTGGCAAGCTGCTCGTGCGAGATCTCATCTTTGGTGTGTTGGAAGGGCCCCAGCTCGTACCTGGGTGGGTTCGCTGAGGGCAGACCTGTCCTTGCAAGCTACAGGCTTCTACAACATGCCAACGCTTCAGTCTGGAAAGCTGGGTAGGGTGGGACTGGGTGCACGTGAGAAGCCAAGAAAATCCACCATCCATTCTCTGCTTCTTGGCAGGAGTTCTTCAGAGGCAGCCCAGCACGGAGAAGATGGATTCTTATTTCCAGGTGCCTTCTTTAGAATGCAATTATGTCTTTGGGAAATGTTATTTCTGGCTTCCTCGGCCATTTCTCCAACTGCAGCATCTCACTCCTACACTTAGGATCTCCTACAGCCTCCAAATAAATCCCAAGGGACAGGATGGAGCCAAGGAGGGGGATCCGTGAAATGGTTCCTTCCAGCCAACTTCAGCTGCGTGTACACATTTCTCTCCCTCCCCGGAGCTCTCCTTTTACACCTCTGCAGAGTCTGCACTGCCAAGGAATTACTCATGGCAGAATTATTCTGCAACTCTTTCTTTTCTTTCGCAATTCCTCCCCTGCATCACCACCACCACTAAAGAGAGAGAGAGCTTTCACTTTTGCAAGAGAAGCGCAGTACTGGAGGATGCTTTGGGGGGGGAAAGGTATCCCAGGCCCCGCTCACACGGAGAATTTGCCACGCAAAAGGCACGGATGTCGGGTGGATTTTCAGGGCGCGATCACACTGCAACATCTGGGAAGCATGGCGCACCTGTGGCGTCCCGCCGAAGATGCGGAGTTAAAAAGTACCAAGGAAAGTGCGCTAGTATCCGGAAAATGCGCGGCACAGGCAGGCGTCTGATCACAGGAGCACTAGTATCCCGTGGCATCCGGCACCCGTCCACATCCCGTCACAAACCGGATGTTTTTCATAAGCGCATGCGCACAAACACATCACTGAAAGCAGTGCTGCTCTGCAGATTTTCAGGGCGTGATCACACCGCAACATCTGGGAAGCATGGCGCGCCCGTGGCCAACCTGTGGCATCCCGCCAAAGATGCGGAGTTAAAAAGTACCAAGGAAAGTGCGCTAGTATCTGGAAAACGCGCGGCACAGGCAGGCGTCTGATCACAGGAGCACTAGTATCCCGTGGCATCTGGCGCCCGTCCACATCCCGTCGCAAACTGGATGTTTTTCATAAGTGCATGCGCACAAACACAACACTGAAAGCAGTGCTGCTCTGCAGAACTGTGCATGCGCACAAACGCAAAATGCTTGTGTGATCGTGGGCACTCCATGAAATTGCTGAGCGGTCGGGTTAGAACGGATAAAAGAAAGTACTTCTTCACCCAAAGAGTGATTAACACTTGGAATTCACTGCCACAGGAAGTGGTGGCGGCTACAAGCATGGACGGCTTCAAAAGGGAATTAGATAAACATATGGAGCAGAGGTCCATCAGTGTCTATTAGCCACAAGGTATAGATAGGGACTCTGGGGCAAGTGATGCTCTGTCATCTTGGTGCTTGGGGGGGGTCAACAGTGGGATGGCTTCTAATGTCCTGGCCCCACTGGTGGACCTCCTGATGGCACTGGTATTTCTGGCCACTGTGTGATACAGAGTGTTGGACTGGATGGGCCTGTGGCCTGATCCAACATTGGCATCTCTTATGTTCTTATGTTCTTATGATCACACCGTGCCACTTCTTTGCCACGCTGCAGCATCGCCGTGTGATCGCCAGCTAACATCCGAAGCATGGAGACTCGGGGGACTATGTGATCGGGCTACCGCGCTTCATTTTGCTCTGGGGCAAACAGCCACGCCTCCCCCCCCCCCTGGCATTTTCTGGCCCGTGTGACCGGGGCCCCAGGTGATTTTTAAGAAATCAATTTAAATGCATTTGAGTGGGGAAAAAATCTCCTCAAAGCTAAATGTTCAAAAGCTGTTTTTGCAGCTGGCAGCAGAAGATCTGAGCTGGACATTGGAAGAGACGTTAAACAGCCAATCCACATGCAAAAGAACCTCCTCAGGAAACCTCCTCAGGAAACAATCCATATACAAAAGAACCTCCTCAGGAAAGCATTAGCATGTTCACGGCCTGGGGAACTCCTACAAGGTAATGACTCAGGCCTACCCCACCCTCCTGAGTCGATATAAATTACCTGCCTACCATTTTTCTTCTCACCTCGACACAGAGTACAAAGCACAGTCACTTTTATCTTATGGGGGGTGTCCCGGGGCAAGTTCAGTATCTCGTTCTGGCGGACAGCCAAGGTGTGAAGTTCTGCGGGCTCCCGATGCATCGTGGCGCATCTTTGGGGGCCCTTGGAGCGGCAGGCATGCGCGATGTGGTCGGTTTTGCCACAGGTGTGGCAGGTCGCGTTGCGGAAGCGGCAGGAGAGACATTCATGGTTGTCTCCGCAGCTGGCGTAGGGAGGTGGCCGTGGTCGTCTTTGCTGGATGTGCGGGGGCTGTGGACTGACGCTGGTTGTGGCGAGTCAGGCGGCGGACCTGATGGGCTTCCTCCTCGTCCGATGCATCCAAAGTTGAGGGGATGGAAGCTTGGTGCACGCTGGAGTGTTGGCGATCCCTCTGGGCCTCCTCGAAGGCGGTGGCCTTGCATAGCATGGCCACTAGGGCCAGCTCCTCGTGGCCGATGCGCTCTTAGTGAAGCTTAGTGAAGTGTAGTGGGTTAGACGCGTAAAGAAAGCACGGAAACTGATGTAGTGATCAGCATGGCTTTACTGGTACACAACAAGACTAAAGACTAACGGCCGGCAGGCCAACTATATACACAGTCCAGGGGCTTCCCCTGGTCCCATTGGTGGGTTTGAATCCCCCGCCAAGGTCCCATTGGTTCCCCCCAGTGGAGGGACTAGAATCCTAGTCCCATTGTTGTGCCGGACTGAAGCTCAGGAGTGTGCGCTGACCTCCGGTGGCGGTCAGCGGACACAACATCCCTCCCCCCATAGTCCGGGCCCTCCCCTAAGTCACGTAGTCCTTTAAGTACGATGGGGACCGTCGTACTCTAGCTGACCGTCGAGGGGTGGCCCCTCGTGCTTCCGGAATTCCGACCTCAGGGCCGGGTTCTGACGAGGGAGCTGGTGCTCCTGCTTCCGCCGCCTCCGGAACGGGGTTTTCCTCGACCGAAGCTGGGGCCGTGGGGCCCTGTGCCGGGTGCTCCTCGGCTGGCAAGTCCTGTGCAGTCGCCTCGGGTGTGGTCTCTCTAGGTTCCGTCTGCTGTCTCGTCTCTTCCTCTGTCTGGGACTCCGGTAGCACTCGCTGTCTGAGCTGGTCGATGTGCCTTCTCCATATCTGCCCGCACTCCATGGATACCTCGTACATCACGGTACCCAGGGGCCGGAGTATGCGGCCCGCAATCCACTCCGGACCGCGGCCGAAGTTTCTGGCGAGAACCGGGTCCTCTGGGAAGAACCCCCTTGGTGCTTCCCTCTGCTCGACTGCGTTTCTTTGGTCGGGGGCCCGGTCGGGGTGCAGGCGGTCCAAAAGGATCGTTGGCTTTCGACCCATCAGTAGTTCTGCTGGGCACCTTCCGCTGACAGGGTTGGGAGTCGTGTGCTGGGTCAGGAGGAATCTGGCGATGCGGCATTCCCATTCCCCTTCCACCATCCGGCTCAAGGCCTCCTTTGCGGTTCGGACCATTCGCTCCGCTTGGCCGTTGGTTGCGGGGTGGAACGGCGCTGACCGGACATGTCGGATCAAGTTGCTGCTGAGGAACTGCTGGAATTCCTCGGACGTAAAAGCCGTCCCGTTGTCCGACACGATGGTGTCCGGCAGCCCGTGTGTGGCAAAGAGTCCTCGTAGGGCGCGGATGGTGGCTTTTGCGGACGTTGCAGCCACGGGGCTTATTTCCAGCCACTTTGAGTAGGAATCCACCGTGACCAGGAACAGCCGTCCCTGGAATGGCCCTGCGAAGTCTATATGGAGCCGGGACCACGGGGTACGGGTGGATTCCCACGCCTGCGCTGGTGCCCCCGGTGGGCTGGGTCTCACCGCCTGGCAGGGCTGACAACGCTTGACCCATGCTTCCACCTCTGCGTCGATGCCGGGCCACCAGACGTAGCTTCTTGCCAGCCCTTTCATCCGGACGATGCCCGGGTGAGCTTCATGCAGTGCCTGGAGGACCCTCTGGCGTAATGCGTGTGGGACCACGACCCTGTCTCCCCATAGCAGGCATCCCTTGTGTGCAGAAAGTTCGTCCCGCCGGGTAGCATACGCCGCGAACTCAGGGTCTGTCTTCTCAGGCCACCCCCTCACCACCCAGCCCAGAACCCGGGATACCACGGGGTCCCGAGCCGAGCGGCGGGCAATGTCCCGCGCTTGCAACGGGGCCTCCGGCAGGCCCTCCAGCTGAAGGACCCGGAAGGCTGGGGCCGGGTCCTCAACCACCTCAGGTAGTGGGAGGCGGCTAAGAGCGTCCGCGTGGCCCATGGCTTTCCCGGGGCGGTGCAGGAGCAGATAATTGTAGCCAGCGAGGAAAATAGTCCACCTTAGGACTCGCGGCGAGAGAACCTGCGGCGTCCGGCGGTCGGGCGCGAAGAGGCCGAGGAGCGGGCGATGGTCTGTGACAATGGTGAACGGCCTGCCGTATATGTAGTCGTGGAACTTCTTGACCCCGGCCACAATTGCGAGACCCTCCCGGTCGATCTGGGCGTAGTTCCGCTCCGCCGCAGAAAGGGTTCGAGAGTAATAAGCGACCGGGACCTCCCTGCCGTCGGCCAAACGGTGAGCCAACACAGCCCCGACCCCGTAAGGCGAGGCATCGCATGCCAAAACCACCGGTAATGTCTCATCAAAATGGGCCAGGTCCCTTCCCTTCCTCTCCCCACAACAGACATCCTGTGAGGTAGGTGGGGCTGAGAGAGCTCTTTCGAGGACTGCTCTTGAGATAAAAGCTCTGATGCAACTTGTGACTGACCCAAGGTCACACCAGCAGCTGCTTGTGGAGGAGTGGGGAATCAAACCTGGTTCTCTCAGATTTGAGATTCCATGTTCCTAACCACTACACCAATTGGCTTTCTGGTGGGGGATTGAAGGCAGGGGCAGGGATCTGCCTGCTGCAAAGGGTGTGCCTTGCTTGGAGTTATCACCCTATGGCCCTTTGAAGGAGTAGAGTTTAGAACAGGGGTGTCAAACATGCGGCCCGGGGGCCGGATCAGGCCCCCGGGAGGGCTTCTATCAGGCCCACAGTGGAACTGGCTGTCTTCTCCTTCTTCTTCCAGTTCTGCTGCTGCTGCGCCATCATAGCTTTGCAGCTTACAGATACACACCTGAACAGCATACTCAAGATGGCAACAGCACAGGCATTTTGATGCAGTAATTCACAGCAAGAGGTGTCAGTTATCAGACACTGTTAAATAAACACAATATTGCAAGAGTGCTCATGTTTTAAGCATGTTTTTATTTTACGTTAAAAAAAACCCTTTGTGTTTGTGTTCTTTATAAAGTTTATATCTCCGCTATCTGGCATGACATTTTATGACACACGTGGCCCAGCCCAACAAGGTCTCATTTAGGTCAGATCCGGCCCTCATAACAAGTGAGTTCGACACCCCTGGTTTAGAACAATGGTGGCAGCAACTGCCTGGCGAGAGGATTTTGGACATCCCAGAGCTTTCCTCAGTCTCCTCTGACTCATTTCCAGAACATTTTACTATGCTGATTGCATCTTCATTTTCTTGTACTACCACGCAGGGCTCTTTTTGTAGCAGGAGCTCCTTCGCATATTAGGCGACACCCCCCCTAATGTAGCCAATCCTCCAAGAGCTTACAGAGCTCTTCTTACAGGGGCTGCTGTAAGCTCTTGGATGATTGGCTACATTAGGGGGTGTGTCGCCTAATATGCAAAGGAGCTTCTGCTACAAAAAGAGCCCGACTGCTTTCTTTCTAATTTTTGGCTCCATCATCAACCGAAAGGGAGACTGCTACCAAGGAAGCAGAAGGAGATTGAGGCTGGAAAAGGCAGCCATGAAGGAGCTAGAAAAGACCCTTAAGTGTAAGGATGTGTCGCTGGTGACCAAACTCAAGATAATCCCTACCACCGTATTCCCCATTGATATGTCTGGGTGTGAAAGGTGGACGATGAAGAAAGTCGGCAGGAAGAAAGTGGATTCCTTTGAAATGTGGCGTTGGAGGAGAGTTTCACGGATAAGTGGGTCCTACACCAAACCAAGCCTGAACCCTCCCTAGAAGCTCAAAATGACTAAACTGAGATTATTGTACCTTGGTCACATTATGAAAAGACAAGAGGTGCTGGAAAAGACGATCATACTAGGAAAAATGGAAGGCAGCAGGAAAAAAGGAAGACCCAATATGAGATGGATGGACTCCATCAAGGAAGCCACGGCCAGTCCCGTAGCCAGGATTTTTTTGGTTCAGGGGGCATTTAAATTTTTAAGGGGGCAGTTAAATTACAGTTAAATTAATCTGAATGTGTTAAGTCGCTCGCTTAGCAAAGTAGTCGGAGAGTGATTCAGCAAAGGTCCAACTTTATTCAACAACTCGAACACAACTCCAACACGGATCAACACCTGATAGCCAGAACAGCTTTTGCATTAAAGCTGTTCCCTTTTTAAACTCTCCCGGCTAATGTAGCCGCGCCTACTATACAATTATCAACCAATAAGGTTGTATACATAAGGAGCAATCACGGACGTTCCCGCTCAGGGAGCTTGCTGACCAGTGATTGGTAGGTTCTTCCTGGGCTAGCAATGTGATTGGATGGATTTGGATCCTAGCCCAGGACGAAGCTTTACATGCAAGTCAATTATGTAGTTCACATATCGTTATGCATTCAATGGCAGCTATTGAATGCATTACAGAATGCCTATCTTTAAAGGCGGAGACTCCGAGCCTGTTTCTAGCCCTTCCTTTCAAGGGACAGGACAGCGAGCGCATCAGTTCCTAGGAAAAAAACAGCTCAGATGACATTTGATTGCCTTCAGAAGGCATTTGAATGCCTTTTGAGTTCCCTTCCACAGGACAAAAAAGCTTAGAAGGGTACCTTCAATACATCTCCAACAATCTCCCATTCTGCTAGCCCAGTACCACCTAGGTCATCATGGTCAAAAATAAAGTTTCTGGCATGGCTATTTGTGGGGCGGGACTTTTAATTAAGGGGGCAGGGCCCTGAAATGCCCCACTGTAGATACAGGCCTGGCCATGGCCCTCAGTTCACAAGACCCAAGAGGCTGTTAACGATAGGACATTTTGGAGGACACTAATTCATAGGGTCACCCTAAGTTAAAAGCAGCAGAAAAGAGCAAGAGTCCAGGAGCACCTTAAAGACTAACAAAATACGTGCCACATATTTTGTTAGTTGAAGTGTAGTGGGTTAGACGCGTAAAGAAAGCATGGAGGCTGATGTAGTGATCAGCATGGCTTTACTGGTACACAACAAGACTAAAGACTAACGGCCGGCAGGCCAACTATATACACAGTCCAGGGGCTTCCCCTGGTCCCATTGGTGGGTTTGAATCTCCCGCCAAGGTCCCATTGGTTCCCCCCAGTGGAGGGACTAGAATCCTAGTCCCATTGTTGTGCCGGACTGAAGCTCAGGAGTGTGCGCTGACCTCCGGTGGCGGTCAGCGGACACAACACTTAGGTTCTCGGGATCCCCATGATGAATTGGTTGAGCGGGGTCTCATCCAGGTTCGAGAACCTGCAGTGGGGGGCCAGCCAGCGAAGGTTGGCAACGAAGTCAGTGGCTGCTTTGTTGGGCTCCTGTTGGCGCAAATAGATGTCCACGTGGTGCGCCATCTTGGCGGGTTGCGGCAGTCCATTGTTCTGTGTCCTCAAGCTGGGGCTGACGAGATTAGGCTCAGTACACAACACAGAGAGGCTCCTCAGTGGAACAGGCTTCCCCCGGAGGTGGTGGGCTCTCCTTCCTTGGCGGTTTTCAAACAGAGGCTAGATGGCCATCGGACAGCAATGCTGATTCTGTGAACTTGGGAAGATCCTGAGAGGGAGGGCAGGGAGGGTTGCCTCAACGCTTAGTTCTTGTGGCCCTTTCTTACATGCCCAGGGAAATGCCGATCGCCATTTTGGGGCCAGGAAGCTATTTTTCTCCAGGCCACTTTAGCTGGAGATCCTGGAGTTTTCTTGCCTTCCTCTGGACATAGAGTAGGGGTCACTGGGGGAGTGGGACAGTATTTGTGAATTTCCTGCATTGTGCAGGGAGTTGGACTAGATGATCCTAGAAGGTCCCTTCCAACTCTATGATTCTATGAAGATGTTTCAATTTCAAATTATATATATTACTCTCCAATGATGTGTCCAGTTTGGGGCACCACATTGTAGGAAGGATGCTGAAAAGCTCGAGCGTGTCCAGAAGGGGGCAACCGGGATGGTGAGACGGTTGGAATCCAAGTCTTACGAGGAAAGGCTGAAAGGGTTGGGTCTGTTTAGCCTGGGAAAGAGAAGGCTTAGAGGGGACATGGTCAATTTTCCCTCTAAGCTGTGGAGTCTTGAGAACAAAACTTCTACTTTGTGAGCTACTAGCATTAAAGTTATGCACGAGCGATTCGGCTACTGCAGAAATTAGTTTTCTCTGGAGTCACCCTTCCTGAGCTAAGACAATAATGTGCGAGCTGGAGGCTAAAAAACTGTGAGCTACCTCACACTAACTCAGCTCAGAGGGAACACTGGACATGATTGCAGTCTTCAAGTATTTGAAGGGCTGTCATGTAGAAGATGGAGTGGATCTATTCTCTCTTGCTCTGGATTGCAAGACTCGATCTAATGGGTGGAAATTACAAGGGAGTCGTTACCGGTTAAATCTCAGGAGAAACTTCCTAACTGTAAGAGTGCTTGAGCCGTGGAACAGACTGCCTCGGGAGGTGGAGGGTGCTCCTTTGCTGGACATTTTCAAGTGGAGGCTGGACGACCAACTTTCGGGTATGTTGTAGGGCTCTCTTTCGGCTTTGCTCCTGCAGAGTGCAGGGGGTTGGACGAGGTGACCTGCAAGATCCCTTCCAACTCTAACATTCTATGATTCTATTACCAGCTGAACAGAATGAGAGCCAGTTTGGCGTAATGGTTAAGTGCGGGGACTCTAATCTGGGAGAACCAGGTTTGATTCCCCACTCCTCCACTTGCACCTGGCTGGATGACCTCGGGCAAGGTTCCCCTCCTCACAACAGGCACCCTGTGAGGTTGGTGGGGCTGAGAGAGCTCTGAGAGAAATGCTCCTGAGAGAACAGCTCTGACAGAACTACAGCTTGTCCAAGGTCATCCAGCCAGGTGCAAGTGGAGGAGTGGGGAATCAAACCCGGTTCTCCCAGATTAGAGTCCGCACACCAGACTGGCTCTCACCTTGGGTGCCTTGTTTCTAATCAAGGCGGCTTTGACCCTCGGAAGGTCATACCATGAAAATCTCTTTGGTCTCAGAGGTGCTCTTGGACTTGAATACAGCCTTTCCCCTGCAGTTATTTTGAGGCCAAGAAGAGGGCATGTTTGCCAGGGCAACGTGGTGTTTGCCTCGTTCCAGCATATGCCCAAAGGAGTCTGCAGCCGCCTGCCACTCCCGACCTTCCCGGCGACGATGAAAGGGATAATTCTAAGCGGGCGACAACCTTCCTTGTGTTCAGCGGCTGCTCAGCCTGTCCAACTCCCCCAAGATCCCTTTGAAGGTTTGTTTTCTTAATTACATAAATAGATCCGTGTGGACTTCCAGCAGCGTCAACAACTGCCCACTCCCCCCCCCCCGCTTACCCCAGAGGGAGGCTCTCCGTGCTGTACGGGAACGACACGGTGAAGAGACACTCCGAAGGTGCAACCAGAGATGCCTTTCTGGGCATGGCTGGTTCTGATGGATTTGGGCTGTCAGGCTGTGGCAAGAACCGCTGTACCTTTGCAAGGAAAATGTTCCGAGCCTTCTTTCCCCTGCCGCTGTGGTGTAGTAGTCAGGTCACTGGATAGGAGAGGGACAGTGGCTCGGTGGTAGAGCAATTGGCTGGCATGAAGATGAAGAAGAAGAAGAGGAGGAGGAGGAGGCCTCACAACAACCCTGCGAGGTAGGCCAGGCTCAGAGTTTATGCCAGGCTCAGGGTCACTTCATGAGCCTCCATGGGATTCAAACCCAGGTCTCCTAGGATTCTAGCCAGACATTATATCCACTACCCCATGCCAGCTCTCATAGCCCCAAACCCACCTGAAGCTACATCTTCACCTGCTTCTGGTGCTTCCAATTTTCTTGCTTTGGAGTCTGATCAGAGACAACGACAACAACAAAGAAGAGATTGGATTTATACCCCGCACTTCACTACCCAAAGGAGTCTCAGAGCGGCTGACAAACTCCTTTCCCTTCCCCTCCTGACGACAGACGCCCAATGAGGCCGGTGGGTCTGAGAGAGCTCTTGACAGAAACGGCTCTTTTTCAAGAACAGCTCTTATCAGAACTACGGCTTGCCCAAGGTCATCCAGCCAGGTGCAAGTGGAGGAGTGGGGAATCCAACCCGGTTCTCCCAGATTAGAGTCCGCGCACTTAAGCACTACAACAAACTGGCTCTCAGGTCCCAGGTTCAATCCCCGGCATCTCCACTTGGATGGGCCAGGGAGACGGTGATGGGAAAGATCTCTACCTGAGACGCTGGAGAGATGCTGCCAGTCTGAGTAGATGACCCTGATTTGGTGGTCTGATACTGTAGAAGGGAGCTTCATGTGAGAGTCCAGGTGAGGCTGGGAAAGATGGGCTAGGATAGGAGAAGAAGAAGAAGAGATTGGATTTATACCCCGCCCTTCACTACCCAGAGGAGTTTCAGAGCGGCTTACAAGCTCCTTTCCCTTCCCCTCCCCACAACAGACGCCCTGTGATGTAGGTGGGGCTGAGAGAGCTCTGACAGAAAGGACAGCTCTTATCAGAACTACGGCTTGCCCAAGGTCATCCAGCCAGGTGCAAGTGGAGGAAGAAGAAGAGATTGGATTTATACCCCGCCCTTCACTACCCAAAGGAGTCTCAGAGGGGCTTACAAACTCCTTTCCCTGGCCACTGTGTGAGACAGGATGCTGGACTAGATGGACAACTGGTCTGATCCAGCAGGGCTCTTCTGATGTTCTTATCAAGGCCTCGGCCTCTGTGCCCTGTTGTTGGCCCTCCAGAGGAACTAGTTGGCCCCTGAGATGGGATGCTACACCAGATGGACACTCACTGTTCTGATCCAGGAGGGCTCTTCTGATGTTCTTATGAAGGCCTCGGCCTCCCAGCCCTGTTGATGGCCGTCTGGAGAACTGGTTGGCTGCTGTGTGAGACGGTATGCTGGACTAGATGGACCCTCACTGATCTGATCCAGCAGGGCTCTTCTGATGTTCTTATGAAGGCCTTGGCCTCTCTGCCCTGTTGTTGGCCCTCCAGAGGAACTGGTTGGCCTCTGCGTGAGACAGGAGGCTGGACTAGATAGACCTTCACTGGGCTGATCCAGCAGGGCTCTTCTGATGTTCTTATGGAGGCCTTGGCCTCTCTGCCCTGTTGTTGGCCCTCCAGAGGAACTGGTTGGCCACCGTGTGAGTCAGGAGGCTGGACTAGATGGACCCTCCCTGGTCTGATCCAGCAGGGTGTTTCTTTTTGTTCTTACCACCCCTCTCAGAGTCTCACAGGCACAAATCCCATGCCCAGATACATCCCTTTCTTTCCATTCTGACCTACTAAAAGCCGAGGCTTTTCAGTGATGGTGTGGCTTTTCAGAAACTTGGACTGCACCATCCCATTAAAAATCAATAAAAATAAAGTTTGGAAAGAACATGCTAAGTACACTTGTACATTTGTCCTTTGCAGAGGTTGCCAAGGAGGCGCGCTTTCTGAGTTTCACCTGAAGTAACTCCTTCTTCCACATTCCTCGGGTTGGAAATATCAATGCAGAAAAATTCGGCTTCGTTTTGAAGAAGTTTCCCCATCCCCGGCACTGTACATTTGGTCTCAGGCGCATTGTGTGGAAGGCAAATATTGCTTTAGTTTAGACATTCCTAGGCAAGGGCCAGCAGGTAAATTGGGGCACTGCTGCAATCCATGCTTGGAGCATTGTGTAACCACCTCTCTGCAGAAAGGATATCTGGGCCCCGGTCACACGGAGAATTAGGTACGCGGAGGGGATGGATTAAGGGTGGATCAAACCAGCGCAATCAGACGCCAACATCTGGCAAGCGTCGAGCACCCACCCCTAACCTGTCGCATCTGGCCGAAAATGTGGACCGAAAAGGTACTAGAGAAAATGGAGTACCTACCGGAAGATCCGCAGCAACGGCGGGTGTGGGACCGCAGATGCACCGGCAGACCGTAGCATCCTGCAGCCGTCCGCAACCCACGCATGCGCACTAACGTGGGACCACTGTGTTGCCTCGCTGGGACTACGCCATTGCCTCCCCAGTGTAATTGGGTGCCAACAGAGTGAGAACGGAGCCGCGGGGGAGCGTAAGATTGCGCTCCCATGCTTCTTTTGGCTCCGCCTCTAAAATGCCTCCCTTCCAGTGCGGATTTTCCCACTCGTGTGACCGGGATTATCTGGAGAAAGTGCTGCAAAGAGGTTGTGTTGTGCAAAAAGGAGTCCTTTTCCTTTCACAGGGAAAATAGGACTATCCAAGGGTCATTTCGTAGAAAAAGAGGTGCAGGAGCTCATTAGCATAAATTATTTGCATATGCCACACCCCCTGTCAGAAGGCAACACCCACCGCTCAGGCTCCATTGGATTGTTTGGGATTGCTAGCTATTAGGGGGTGGGGAACGTGCAGATCTGCCCTCACAGAGGAGGGAGAGCTCGTACCTGAATAAAACTTGGTCTTAAAGGTGCCACTGGACTGTTTTGGATTGCTAGCTATGGTGGGGGGGAACTCACAAATCTGCACTTACTAGCACTTTATGTAAATTGTTGTTTATGTGAATTTTATTGTGTTTTATTGTTTTATTGTATTTTAACCTGTTGTACGCTGCCATGAGCCAGCTTGCCTTGGCAAGGCAGGATGTAAATCGAAATAAATCAATCAATAATCAGTTCTGGCCCCGGTCACATGGGAGGATTTGACCCGCGAAATGGACGAGTTGAGGGCACATCAAATGGGCGCGATCATACTGCAACATCTGGGAAGCGTCACGCACCTGTCCCCGATCCGTCCCTTCGGCCCGAAAACGCGCATTGAAAAGGTACCGGCAACAGAGCACTACCTTCCGGATGATGCGCGGCAACTCCAGGCGTCTGACCGGGGAAGCGCTGGTAGCCCATTGCAGCCAGCGCCGTTCCCCGTCCCATGCATGCACACAAACGTGCAACATTCATTTTGCCGCGCTACGTCTGATCACTTGTCACGGGAGCACGTCGGATCACGCTACCGCGGTTCTTTTTGCTCCGGCTCTGATTTGCCTCCCTTCAGTGGCGCAGTATCCCACTCGTGTGACCGGGGCCTCTGTCTCTGGGTCCCAAAACCATGTGACAGAATCTTAAAAGCCAGCTGTCATATATGATGGAAGCAGAGTTTTGTACAAAGAATGCACACGGGAAAACGGTCGCTCTCACAACGGGGAAAGAGCCCCATAAGACCAGGTCCTGTCCTAACCTGTACACAACACACACACCACCAGGGCTATTTCTGGGCAGGAACGCACAGGAACGGAGTTCCGGCTGGCTTCAGAGTTGGCCACGCCCACTACAGCCAAAACCTCTTGGTGCGTGGCTACAGAGGGAAGGCCTGGAGAGTGACCCCCCCCCCCCCAGCAACTCCGAGGCGGGTGGGCCAGGGGTGGTCCTGGAAGGATCGGGGAGGCATTTAAGCCAAGGGAAGGCATGGGGGTGTGGCCTAATAAGCTAATGAGCTGTGCTGTCAGGGGTGTGGCCTAATATGCTAACGAGTTTCTGCTCTTGGGTGTGGCCTATTATGCTAATGAGTTCCTGCTGGGCTTTTTCTACAAAAGAAGCCCTGTACACCACCTTTATAAAAGACTAGCGCAAGAGCTTTGCATGAAGCATCGACTACTCTGTGATCTCTCTGAAGCGGGCTCGTCAGCTGGGTTGCATGGCATTATAACCCCCCTGAGGTCTAGGGCTGCCAGGTCTGGATTGGAAAATACCTGGAGACTTTGGGGGGTGGAGCCGGGAGAGGGCGGGGTTTGGGGAGGGGAGGGGCCTCAGCCTGGCACAATGCCACAGAGTCCACCCTTCATTTTTTCCCCCAGGGGAGCTGATCTCTGTCAGCTGGAGATCAGGTATAAAAGCGGGAGATCCCCAGGCCTCACCTGGAGGCTGGCAACACAACTGAGGTCCCTCTCCTCCTCAGAGTCCTCCACTCCCAGCTTCTACCACCCGCATCGCCAGGAATTTCCCAGCCTGTAACACCACAGAGTCCACCCTCCAAAGCGGTCGTTTTCTCCAGGGAGACGAACATCTGTAGTCTGGAGCCATGCTCCCCCTAAGCTGTGGAGACTTGTGAGCAAAAATTCCGCTTTGTGAGCCGCTGGCATTAAAGTTGCGAGCGAGCGATTGGGCGGCTGCATCAGTAAGTTTGCTCTGGAGCCCTCCTTCCCGAGCTAAGACAAAAAATGTGTGAGCCGGAGGCTGAAAAACTGTGAGCTGGCTCACACTGACTCAGCTTAGAGGGAGATCCGTTGTAATTCTGGGAGCTCTCCAGGTCCCGACTGGAGGCTGGCAACCCTGCGGAGGGGCGCAGCAGCGTGGGTGAGGCCCGCTATCGGCTCGGGGCTGCCTCTCTCTGTGTTTATTTCCTTTCACCACTTTCCTCCCCGTTCCACTCACCTTGAGAAGTTTATTATTTTTCCCTCCCAAGGCAGCCAGTACTGGCCTTGCCGCCAAAAGCGCCTTCGTCCATTACACAGTATTTTGAAAACAAGGACCTGGGGCTCCCCTGCCAGTGCAAACAGAGCCAGAATTCTGCTCGAAAACACATCCCGGGAACGAAAGGAGAGTCCCCCTCCCCAACGGTGGTTCATAGAATCATAGAATATTAGAGTTGGAAGGGACTGTCCAACCCCCTGCACTCTGCAGGAGCATAGCTGAAAGATAGCCCTACATACCTACAACATACCCGAAAGAGGGTCATCCAGCTTCCGCTTGAAAACGTCCAGCGAAGGAGCATCCACCACCTCCCGAGGCAGTCTGTTCCACTGCTCAACCACTCTGACAGTTAGGAAGTTTCTCCTGATATTTAGCTGGTCACGACTCCCTTGTAACCTCCGCCCATTAGATCCGGTCTTGCAATCCGGAGCAAGAGAGAATAGATCTGGTCCATCTTCGACATGTGGTAAAGGTTCCCTTGCTCGAAAGCCAGTCGAGTCCGACTCTAGGGTTGCGGTGCTCATCTCCGTTTCAAAGCCGAAGAGCCAGCGCTGTCCGAAGACGTTTCCATGGTCATGTGGCCGGCATGACTAAACACCAAGGCGCACGGAACGCCTTCGACATGACAGCCCTTCAAATACTTGAAGACTGCAATAATGTCCCCTCTAAGCCTTCTCTTTCCCAGGCTAAACAGACCCAACTCTTTCAGCCCTTCCTCATAAGTCTTGGATTCCAACCCTCTCACCATCCTGGTTGCCCTCTTCTGGACACGCTCGAGCTTGTCAACATCCTTCCTAAAATGTGGTGCCCAAAACTGGACACAGGACTCCAGGTGAGGCCTGACCATAGCAGAATAGAGTGGAACTACCACCTCCCGTGATCTGGACACAATGCTTCTGTTCATGCATCCTAAAATTGCATTAGCTTTCTTCACAGCCACATCGCACTGCAGGCTCATGTTTAACTTGTGATCAACCTTGTGGCTAACAGCCACTGAGGGGCCTCTGCTACAGATATTTACCCAATTCCCTCTATATTCTTGGTACTTGGTGGGGGGCAACAGTGGGAGGACTTCTGGAGTTCTGGCCCCACTGCTGGACCTCCTGAGGGCCCCTGGTATTTTTGACCACTGTGTGACACAGAGTGTTGAACTGGATAGGCCATTGGCCTGATCCAACATTGGCTTCTCTTATGTTGTTATAACTCCACCCCCAAATATCCAGGAGTTTCCCAACCTGGAGCTGGCAACCTGGCAACCCCATTCCTCCTTGAGATGACCCAGTGAGACTCCAGAGGAATCTTGCAAGGTCGTTGCTTCTCCCGGAGAGGTCATGTGAACGGCCTGCCGAGAAATGGATGCTGGAAAGGAAAACGCTCCTCAGATACAGTAGTAGAGGCCTCGAGAGCAGGAATTCTGCTTTCTGGAATGTCACTTTCCCCCCTTTTTTAAAAATACCAGGGAGAAAAAAAGTAACCTGAAACAGAACTGCTATTGTGCCTGCTGTCGCGTGGAAGCCGTGCTCAGCTGTTAAGAATTAGAGCCTGCGGTTGCCGACCCCGACGAGGTCTTTAACTAGGGGGTCTCTTTCCGTGCCAGCATTCGGGCTGGGATCCGGGGATGCAGGGGGTGGGGGAGTTCTTGGCACACGGAGCCGTGGATGGTTTTCAAAGCCCGTGGCCGGAGGGAGTGGGAGGGCACCATTGCGAGGGAACCTTTCGGCCATATTAATCCATCAACTGCTGATGGATGGATGGCCTCATCCGGCCGGCTTCCAACACTTTGGGGCTGGGGTGGATATTATTAATGGGAGCAAAGGGAAGACCAGAGACTTCACGCAGAGTGCTCTTTCTGTGAGAAGGATCTGGGTCTATCACACGTCCATTGAGAAGGCCAGAACAAATTGGTGTTTGTGTCTTGCCTTAAGAAGAAGAGGAGGAGGAGGAGGAGGAGGAGG
>NW_015176473.1:612767-614505 GCF_001447785.1 Gekko japonicus
GAGGAGGAGGAGGAGGAGGAGGAGGAGGAGGAGGAGGAGAAGGAGATTGGATTTATACCCCGCCCTTCACTACCCGAAGGAGTCTCAGAGCGGCTTAAAAACTCCTTTCCCTTCCCCTCCCCGCAACAGACACCCTTTGAGGTAGGTGGGGCTGAGAGAGCTCTTTCGAGGACGACTCCTGAGAGAACAGCTCTGAGAGAACTTCTAACTGAACCAAGGTCACAACAGCAGCTGCATGTGGAGGAGTGGGGAATCAAACCCAGTTCTCCCAGATTAGACTCCGCGCTCTTAACCACTATACCAAACTGAAAAAGAGTTGGATTTATACCTCGCCCTTCACTCGGAGTCTCAGAGCGGCTTACAAACTCCTTTCCCCTCCCCTCCCCACGACAGACACCCCGGGAGGTAGGCGGGGCTGAGAGAGCTCTTTCGAGGACGACTCCTGAGAGAACAACTCTGGGAGAACTCGTGAGTGACCCAGGGTCATGCCTGCAGCTGCGAGCGTAGGAGTGGGGGATCAAACTCGGTCCTCCCAGATTAGAGTCCATGCTCTTAACCACTGAACCAGACTGGCTCTCAGAGTCTGAAAGCCCTTGGAAGCCATCAGGAGCACGAGGGGGCCCATCTTTGCTTGGCGTCGTCTGCTTGGGGGAAGCCGTGTATTTATTTATTTATTTAATTAATTAATTAATTTATGCCCCACCCTCCCCACACGCAGGCCCAGGGCGGCTTACAAGGCACAAAGTGCAATAAAGATAAAACAGATTAAAACAGTTGAAGCTAAAAAATTCACAACTAACAGGATACAGGAAGACTAAAATTACACACTCCCCATTGCATATCGAGAGGCGGTCAAGAGGTAGACGCCATGGGCCATGATGTTCCAGTTGCTCCATCGGCCCAACCCGGCGGTCCTGCTCCGCAGTTACGCGGCGGTGGTAGTGGCGGCGGCGGCTCCTACTCAAAAGCCTGGCGGAAGAGCTCCGTCTTGCAGGCCCTGCAGAACTGTAAAAGGTCTCGCAGGGCCCTGATCTCTTCCGGGAGCTCATTCCACCAGGTAGGAGCCGCCACCGAAAAGGACCTGGCCCTCGTGGTAGCTAGCCTGGCCTCTTTAGGGCCCGGGGTCACTAGACGGTGTTGTGACCCCGACTGAAGTGCTCTTTGGGGCCTATATGGGCCCAATGACAGATCTGTGGAGGTGGGATGTGATTGCTCAGAACCACTTTCCCTTTTATGGGACAGTTGGGTCACACTAGGATTTGTTTCGGTGCAGGTACACATGCGCCCTGAAGCATACTGGATGCACAACGGAGAGACTGGGCTTGCCATCCTCCAGGCGGGGCCTGGAGATCTCCCCAGAATTACAACTGATCTCGAGTCGAGACCTCAGGTCCCCTCTGAGGTCTGCCAGCTCTAGGGTGCGGAATACCTGGAGATTGGGAGGGGTGGAGCCTGGAAAGGGGGGTGGAGTTTGGGGAGGGGAGGAACCTCAGCAAGGTGTAATGCTAATAGAGAATGATAAGAGTAACTCACGTGGAATTCACTGCCGCAGGAGGTGGCGGCGGCTACAAGCATGGACGGCTTCAAGAGGGAATTAGATAAGCATATGGAACCCGTTTGCGGGGAGGGTGGGGTATAAATACAATTAAATAATAAATAAATAAATATGGAGCAGAGATCCATCCGTGGCTATTAGCCACAAGGTATAGATAGGAACTCTCGGTCTGGGGCAAGGGAT
>NW_015176473.1:614737-618114 GCF_001447785.1 Gekko japonicus
TGGCCACTGTGTGACACAGAGTGTTGGACTGGATGGGCCATTGGCCTGATCCAACATTGGCTTCTCTTACGTTCTTATAGGAAGTCTCGGTCTGGGGCAAGGGATGCTCTGTATTATTGGTGCTTGGGGGGGGCAACAGTGGGAGGGGCTTCTAGTGTCGTGGCCCCACTGCTGGACCTCCTGATGGCACCTGGTATTTCTGGCCACTGTGTGACACAGAGTGTTGGATTGGATGGACCATTGGCCTGATCCAACATGGGCTTCTCTTATGTTCTTATAGGAGCTCTCCGTCTGGAGCAGGTGATGCTCTGTATTCTTGGTGCGGGGGGGGGGAACAGTGGGAGGGGCTTCTAGTGTCTTGGCCCCACTGGTGGACCTCTTGAGGGCACCTGGTATTTCTGGCCACTGTGTGACACAGAGTGTTGGACTAGATGGGCCACTGGCCTCATCCAACATTGGCTTCTCTTATGTTCTTAGGGTCGGCCCTGGTTGGATGGGAGACCACCAAAGAAGTCCATTGTTGCCAGACAGAGGCAGGCAATGGCCAACCACCTCCGTGCCGTTGTCCCCCCCCCTTCTCAGCGTGCGCACCATCGCACACTCCATTCGGAGCCCTCGGTGCTGAGATGCGATTCATCGATTCCCCGTTTAAGCGCATTGGAAACAAACAGCAAAAATTAACAATACCCCAAGTCACCTGTGGTTGTGTCTGATCACGCAGTGGCGGGCTGCCCCCGCAGCTTCCGAGGACTGTGTGATCGCGCAACTGCGGTTCAAATTTGTCCGGAGGGAATAGCCTCGCTCCCCCGCCCCCTCCGGACGGCACTTATTAGACCACCATTATAATAATCTTTATAGTCGATGTTTTATGAAAAGTATGCAGATGGAGAGTGATTTCAGCTAAGCGTACCTTTATTTAGTTCAGAACAAAGACAACTGGCCGGCTCACAAGCCGGTTTATATTCATTCAGAAAACCCGCCACCAACTCACCTAAACACACACCCCACTCCCGATAGGGAGCGGTGGCACAGGCAATACAACGCCTGCTGTTAACATCTGGGGCGAACAGTATGGCTGTTCGATCCCCCACCGCGGCCGGGTTGAGCCCCCGGCCCGTCCAAGTCTAACACTAATTAATTACTCCATACTTGTTTTCAATTGGCATGTACTGGATATATTTTTACAGTTCCACAGTCCATAGTGCCTATTCTAAACCCATTTAACTCCCTATTCTAAACCCATTTAACTCATAAATATCATTTCTACCATCTTCTTTTGCTACTTTTGGCTGGGTCATACTTCTTTCTATTTTTTTTTAGTTCTGTGGCTATGTTTCTATCACAGTGAGAATAATAATCACTGAAAGGGGAAATTCAAATACACTGTGAGCTGAGGGAATGCCCCAAAGGCAATCTAAAGCTAATAATGATACTTTAATTAGTGGTTTGGGAATCGTATCCAAGGGGCCTTAGAGGAAAAGCTGATGGTGCAGAATCACATACAGGAACAGATAATGTTAGATAGTTGAGAAGGTGAAAAGTATGCAGATGGAGAGTGATTTCAGCTAAGCATACCTTTATTTAGTTCAGAACAAAGACAACTGGCTGGCTCACAGGCTGGCTTATATTCATTCAGAAAACCCGCCACCAACTTACCTAAACACACACCCCACTCCCGATAGGCTATTTACAGTAACCGAGAGACCTATTGGCCTTCCGGCTGGGACCTAGCCCTGTCATTGGGCCTGGCTAGGATCCTAGTGGTCCTTTGTCTTGCGGCATGAAGCTATGAAGGTTTGAGCCTGGCCAGCCCGGGCATGTCAGGCTGAATACATTATATTTTACTTCTCTATGCAGGGGCATTCTTAGACAGTACCAAAGCTGCCGTACCATGCATGCTTATTTGGAAGTTAGTACCTTTTGCCCCGACCTTAGGGTTGCCAAATCCAAAAATGCTGTCGTTGGTGGAGCGTCCTGCTTCTCCGGGAGTTGGTCCAGGACGCCCCTCAAATGGCGTGGCCCCGCCCCCAGCGTGCGACGTCACTTCCCCGGCGTCGGGAAACGGAGCCTCCGGGGCGGGGTATTTCCGCCCTACCGGGGGAGTTGGCAGCCCTACCCGACCTGGATGGCCCAGGCTAGGCCGATCTCGTCAGATCCCGGAAGCTAAGCAGGGTTGGGAGTCTGCCTCGGATGGGAGACCACCAAGGAAGTCCAGGGTTGCTACGCAGAGGCAGGCAAGGGCAGACCACCTCTGCTTGTCTCTCACCTTGACTTGGATGGCCCAGGCTAGGCCGATCTTTTTCTCCCCAAAGAGTCAAAACATACAGCCTACAGTACTTGAGTCATAATAAAGAGAACTTTTACATCTCTGTTTTTGCACTGCTTTTTGTCCTCTGTTTATTGCCTCCCTCACTCGAATTCCTCTCTGACTTGTAAAGCCGGCTTTGTCTTGAGGTTTCTGTTCACTCAATAAAACAAAAACATAGTTGTTTGATCAACCCAATTATTTTGGCTATAAAGCCTCCATAAATCGTGTCCGTTTCAACATGGCACTCTTTTGTTCGGCTGTTTGTACGGGGCGACCCAATCTGCAATTGTATCAGGCATAAAATAGTCCCGGACTTTTTCTGTAGCGAAGGGTCAGTTGTGGGGAAGGCGTTTGTCTTTCCATCTCACAGCAAAGGCTAGGCCCATCTCATCCGATCTCGGACGCTAAGCAGGGTGGGCCCTGGTGAGTACTTGGAGGGGAGACCACCAAGAAGAAAGTCCAGGGTCGCTACGCAGAGACAGGCAATGGCAGACCACTCTGAGCATCTTTCGACAGCCCTATAGGGCTGCTGTAAGTTGGCTGTGAGTTCACAGCACTTTACATGACAAAAATGCATGCGGAGGCCTCACATGTCCCAACTGAGCGTGGTGAGTCTCTGGCCTCACAGGAGAGACCGGAGGGCTAGCCCGCCTCTGGGGCTAGAGGCAGGAGGGCACCAGAGGACTGAACAACCAGCTCTACCCCAGGACCCCTACAGTGGCCCCCTGCCTACTGGGAACTGCCTTGGTGTGGGCTCTTGTAGCATCTGGGACTTTGACTCGGTTCAGTGCAGCTGCCGGCCCCTGGACAGGAGCCAGGAGAGCTTCGTTTTCAGCACTTGATGAAATTCCTTTGCAGTGACTTTCTGCGGAGGTGGTCTTCTCCGCTTGGGTGTCAAGACAAGAGGATGAGAGATGGGGCTTCCTTGCTGTCAGCTCCCTAAGATGACATCTGGGGACAAGCCAAGCTGGGCTGAACGAAAATCTTTCTTTCTTTCTTTCTTTCTTTCTTTCTTTCTTTCTTTCTTTCTTTCTTTCTTTCTTTCTTTCTTTCTTTCTTTCTTTCTTTC